>NW_017673903.1:2472-116007 GCF_001879085.1 Nicotiana attenuata | reverse complement strand
CAGTCGACATGCCTTGGGGTTTGTGTAAAATACAAGGATTTGGTACATATCAATTCATGAACAATGAAACAAGATGGAGGGTGCTTGGTGAACAGATCAGAGATATTTTCTGTGAAAAGATTGGTGAATCAGTGACAAGCGAGGTATTCCAAGCAGAGATCTAAGTTATTGTTGGAGTATGGCAAGTGAAGAAGCAATAGATCTCGAGGCCAAGGCCATTGATTCAAATCAGGAACGAACAACATGCGCGCTGAGTTGGTAACAATTAATATGCTTGGGAGTCCAGGTGAAACACAAAAGTTCGGTAAATGTCAGTACGAGCGGTGCAACAGATAAAGGGTAGTGGGCCTGAACGAGAAGAGGTGTTTTCCGGGTCAAGGCTTACAAAGGAAGTGGTTAGTCAAGGAATGAGTTAGGTCGTCGAATGGAAACCAAAATGAAGGAGCAACAGACCTCAAGGCCGAAGCCAGTGGTTAAGTCAAGAAAGAACAGTGTATACACAGACTGGGAGTAATGGACGTGCTCTGGGATTCATGCGAGACACAAAGGTTGGGTAGATGCCATTTCATGAGCAATGCAACAGATAGAGGGTGTTGGGTCTGAATGGAGAAGAGGTATTTTCAATGGCAAAGATGACAGAGGAAAGTGGTTAGTCACCAAACAAGCAAGGTCTTCAAATGGAATCAGCGATCATGGGAAGAAAAGGCGCAATTACCCTCAAAGTTCAAGGCCACAAACCGACCACCACATTTTCAAACTGACAAGATTTTTCTTTGATTGAAACAGGGGCAAAAAGTTTTCGTTGGAACCCTCCTTAGGGAAAAAGCAAGGACCAAAACAGGTATGACCGGAAACTCTCAGGACCCTCCTGGAAAATGGGACTTAGTTTAAATTTCAAAACAATCATGAGTAGCATAATTTAGCATAAATAAGAGTATAAGTTGGTTTCAAAGTTTGAACGTTTAAGATAGGATTTAATTAGGAGTTTTCAGGACCCTCCTGGGTAATGGGACATAGCTTTAAAGTTTGTTTAGATAACAAGATATAGTGGGAGTCGTACCTTCAGTAGATATAACTTAGGTTAAGACTATATTTTAACTAGAAGTTGTCAGGACCCACCTGGATAATGGGGAGTAGTTTAAGACCTTTTGGACAACAAATGTAGTGGGGGTAATACCTCTAGGGGATATAACTTAGGTTCATAATTATTAGAAATTGTCAGGACATCCCTGGATAATAGGACTTAGCTTTCAAATTCTTAGAATAGTTGGTAGAATAATTCAGTTTAACACTTACTCGTGTACCCAGCTACCAAGCTGGGGCAGAAAGTTTTCTTTGTTTTTTTATTATTTTGTTGCAGTCAGGAGCCCACCTGGAGAACAAGGGAATACTTTTCAAGCTTCAGCAATCAGGAGCCCACCTGGAGAACAAGGGAATACTTTTCAAGTTTCAGCAGTCAGGAGCCCACCTCGAGAACAAGGGAAGTGCAATTCAATTTTAGCTTTTAATTTTTTATATTTGATAACATACTGTACCCAGCCACCAAACTGGGGCAGAAAATTTTCTTTGTTTGTTTTGCAGCAGTCAGGAGCCCACCTGGAGAACAAGGGAATACTTTTCAAGCTTCAGCAATCAGTGTCCACCTGGAGAACAAGGGAATACTTTTCAAGTTTCAGCAGTCAGGAGCCCACCTGGAGAACAAGGGAAGTGCAATTCAATTTTAGCTTTTAATTTTTTATATTTGATAACATACTGTACCCAGCCACCAAACTGGGGCAGAAAATTTTCTTTGTTTGCTTTGCAGCAATCAGGAGCCCACCTGGAGAACAAGGGAATACTTTTCAAGCTTTAGCAATCAGGAGCCCGACCCTCGGAGANAATAGAGCACTCTACCTCACGGTGAAATGTGAAGACTCTATGGTCACCCGGGTGCTAGTTGATAACGGGTCCAGTGCAAACATTTGCCCTCTCTCCACCCTGGAAAAGTTAAAGGTGGACAGTGAGAGAATCCACAAGAATAGTATTTGCGTATGAGGATTTGATGGAGGAGGCAAGGACACAGTTGGGGATATAGTGTTGGAACTGACAATAGGTCCGGTTGAATTTACTATGGAGTTCTAGGTGCTCGACGTTGCTGTCTCTTACAACCTTTTGTTAGGCCAACCCTGGATCCATGCAGCAAAGGCAGTGCCATCTACCTTGCACAAAATGGTTAAATTCGAGTGGGACAGGCAAGAGATTGTGGTGCATGGGGAAGATAGTTCGTGCACTCTAGGTGATGCCATTGTGCCTTTCATAGAAGCTGAGGATGACAAAGGCCCATGGGTTTATCAAGTCTTTGATACGGTATCGGTTGAAAAAATCCCAGAAGGGAAGTGTATTCCTGTGCCAAAGGTAACTGCTGCATCCGTCATGGTTGCGTCGGAAATGCTGAAGAACGGATTTGTACCTGGAAAAGGCTTGGGTGCTTCTTTACAAGGCATCGTACAGCCCGTATCCCTTCCTGCAAACCTGGATACTTTTGGTTTGGGTTTCAAGCCCACTGCTGCAGACATAAGGCGAGCTAGAAAGATGAAAAAGAAAGCATGGACCCTTCCAAAACCCATCCCCCGCGTTTCCCGTTCCTTCGTCAGGCCTGGTACTAAGAAGCGCCTAGCAACAACAATGCCCAATGGTGTGGTTGATCCCGACAAGGAGCTGATTGAGAGGTTTGAAAAGCTGTTTTATGAGGTGAATGTATTGGAGGCCGGAGAAGGTCCAAGCAAGGAAGATGTTCAGTTCGTGGGGCCCCAGGCAAAGCTTAACAATTGGGAAGCAACTACCCTCCCTACCCGGAGGGAGTTTTGGTAGTTAGTTTTGATTTCCTTTCAGTTTAATCTGGATTATTTCCAAGGTTGTAATTCGGATGCTATGTTCCGTCCATTTGGATGAGTTAAACCTTGTTATATTAAGTATTAATGAAATGCAATTTCCCTCTTTTTCATTCCTGATAGTTTTTATTTTTGCCTTTCTTTTCTTTCTTGTACAGTCCCTTTTATGCTGGTTTTAGTGATGTGTCATGCATGAGGAGTCTTCAGCCCAGTCTTAAATGCCAATCTAACTCAGACATAATAATACAAGAAGTTGAGTGTGATGACGAAATAGAATATGATGATGAGGAAGCTTTTGAGGAAATCAGTAAAGAATTAAGCCACTTTGAAGAAAAACCCAAACCTAATCTGAATGACACAAAGGCAATCAATTTAGGGGATCAGGAGAATGTGCGGGAAACGAAAATAAGTGTCCATTTGGAACCACAGCTCAGAGAAGAGATAATTAAAACACTTTTTGAGTATAAAGATGTGTTTGCATGATCATATGACGACATGCCAGGTTTAAGCACTGATTTGGTGGTCCACAAATTGCCCAGTGACCCAGCATGCCCTCCTGTCAAGCAGAAGCTAAGGAAATTTAAAACAGACATTAGTGTGAAAATCAATGTTGTGCATGTGCCAAAGAAGGATGGAAAGACCAGAGTGTGCGTAGATTACCGTGACCTCAATAAGGCAAGTCCGAAAGACAACTTCCCACTACCAAACATCCACATATTGATCGACAATTGTGTAAACATGAGATTGGTTCCTTCGTGGATTGTTATGCGGGCTATCGCCAGATTTTGATGGATGAGGAGGATGCGAAAAAGACGGCATTCATCACGCCTTGGGGAACATATTGTAATAGAGTCATGCCATTTGGATTGAAGAACGCAGGAGCAACGTATATGAGGGCGATGACCACCATGTTCCATGACATGATACATCGGGAAATTGAGGTCTATGTAAACGACGTAATCATAAAGTCGAGGAAACAATGTGACCATGTCCAGGACTTGAGGAAATTTTTCCAGAGACTCCGCAGGTACAACCTCAAACTTAATCCAGCAAAGTGTGCGTTTGGAGTTCCATGTAGGAAGTTATTGGGATTCGTGGTAAGTCCGCGCGGTATTGAGTTAGACCCGTCCAAGATCAAAGCCATTCAGGAGCTACCGCCGCCAAGGAACAAGAAAGAGGTGATGAGTTTGCTTGGCAGGTTGAATTACATCAGCAGGTTCATTGCCCAGCTTACAACGACTTGCGAGCCCATCTTTAAGCTGCTAAAGAAAGATGCTGCGGTCAGATGGAAGGATGAACGTCAAGCAGCATTTGACAAGATTAAGGAGTATTTGGCTAGTCCACCTGTGTTGGTCCCGCCGGAGCTGGGAAGACCCTTGATCCTTTATCTGACCGTGTTGGATAATTCTTTTGGTTGTGTACTGGGGCAGCATGACATCACAGGAAGGAAAGAGCAGGCAATTTAATACCTCAGCAAGAAGTTCACATCATATGAGGTAAAGTACACTCAACACGAGAGGACGTGTTGTGCCTTAACCTGGGTAACGCAGAAGTTGAAACATTACTTGTCAGCCTATACCACCTATCTCATCTCTCGGTTGGACCCGTTGAAGTACATTTTTCAGAAACCCATGCCAACAGGGAGGCTGGCGAAATGGCAAATTTTGCTTACGGAGTTCGATATTGTCTACGTGACCCAGACTGCAATGATAGCACAAGCGCTGGCTGATCATTTGGCCGAGAATCCAGTTGATCATGAATATGAACCTTTGAAAATGTACTTCCCCGACGAGGAGATAATGCATGTTGAAGAATTAGAACAAGTCGAGAAGCCAGGATGGAAACTGTTCTTTGAGAGGGCTGCTAACGCCAAGGGTGTCGGGATAGGAGCAGTGCTGATTTCTGAGACGGGGCAACACTACCCTGTCACGGCTCAACTTCGTTTCTATTGCACCAATAACATGGCTGAATACGAGGCGTGTATCTTGGGTTTGAGATTGGCTATAGACATGGGTGTCCAGGAAATCTTGGTCATGGGTGACTCAGATCTTCTGGTACACCAGATTCAGGGTGAATGGGAGACACGAGATTTGAAGCTCATACCATACCGGCAGTGTTTGCATGAACTTTGTCAACGGTTTCAATCAGTAGACTTCAGGCATATTCCAAGGCTTCACAATGAGGTTGCCGACACTTTGGCCACTTTGGCGTCAATGTTGCATCATCCAGACAAGGCTTATGTGGACCCGTTACAAATTCAGGTCTGAGATCAGCATGCTTATTGTAATATGGTGGAAGAAGAGCTTGACGGTGAGCCGTGGTTCCATGATATCAAAGAATACCTCCGGATGGGAGTGTACCCAGCACAAGCTACAGGGGATCAAAAGAGAGCAATTCGACGCTTGGCAAGCGGATTTTTCTTCAATGGAGGAGTGTTGTACAAGAGAACTCCAGATCTTGGATTGTTGAGATGCATGAATGCTAAACAGGCTACAGTTATCATGGCTGAGGTACATGCGGGAGTTTGCGGACCTCATATGAGTGGATATGTGTTGGCAAAGAAGATTCTCCGAGCAGGTTATTATTGGCTTACTATGGAACGGGATTGCATCAGTTTCGTGCGCAAGTGTCATCAATGTCAGGTACATGGAGATTTGATTCATTCTCCACCATCTGAATTGCATACAATGTCAGCACCATGGCCGTTCGTTGCTTGGGGAATGGACGTCATTGGGCCGATCGAGCCAGCGGCGTCAAATGGGCACAGGTTCATTCTGGTAGCTATTGATTATTTCACTAAGTGGGTTGAAGCAAAAACCTTCAAATCTGTGACCAAGAAGGCAGTGGTCGATTTTGTGCATTCGAACATCATCTGTCGGTTTGGGATCCCGAAGGTCATCATTACGGACAATGGTGCCAATCTCAACAGTCATTTGATGGCATAGACATGTCAGCAGTTTAAGATCACGCGCCGCAATCCACCCCATATCGTCCTAAGGCAAATGGAGCAGTCGAAGCAGCTAACAAGAACATCAAGAAAATACTTCGGAAAATGGTAGAGGGGTCCAGGCAATGGCATGAGAAGTTATCTTTTGCCCTTTTAGGCTATCGCACTATTGTCCGCACTTTAGTAGGGGAAACTCCTTATTCACTGGTATATGGCACTGAAGCAGTAATACCCGCAGAGGTTGAAATCTTGTCCCTTCGGATCATCGCTGAGGCGGAAATTGATGACGTTGAATGGGTTAAAGTCCGCTTGGAACAATTAAGTTTGATTGATGAAAAGAGATTGGCAGCAGTATGTCACGGTCAGTTATACCAACAGAGAATGGCAAGGGCATATAACAAGAAAGTGCGTCCGCGGAAGTTTGAAGTAGGGCAGTTGGTGTTGAGACGTATCTTACCTCATTGGGCAGAGGCAAAAGGAAAGTTCGCTCCGAACTGGCAGGGGCCATTTGTTGTAACCAGAGTGTTGTCCAATGGCGCATTATATTTGACAGATGTGGAAGGTAAATGTGTAGAAATGGCTATCAACTCTGACGCAGTCAAGCGATACTATGTATGATTTCTTGGTTTAATTGTACTTTATTGTATTTGGCATATTTTTGAGATTGAAATGACGAAGGCATTTTGTTCTGCTATCCAAACACTTTATCCTTTGTTACCCTTTTGAGCCTCATTTATTTTCTTTCGTACCCCTCTTTCGGAATCAATAACAACTCGAAAGCTCGAGCAAGGAAAATCAATGAAGAAATAAGAAAACACAGTCCAACGGAAAGAAAAGAAAAGAAAAGAAGAAAAAAAAAGGGAAAAGGGAAAAAGAAAAAAGAGAGAAAAGAAAAATGAAGAAAAGAAAAAAACGAAATGAAAAGAAAGAAAAAGTGGAAGAAAAGGAAAGATTGCAACAGCAAAGTAATTCCTATAGCCTGAACTACGTTTGACTTGATCCCGAAAGGGTACATAGGCAGCCTCTCTCTGAGGTTCAGTCACACCAAAACAAACTCCCACAAGTCCCCACGGAAGAAACTGGGGCAGAAGTTATGGTTGTGCAAGAAAATTGATTCCGAAAGTTGTAGTTGTGAACCCATATTGAATTGTTTTAGAGCCTTTTATACCCTTTTCTTTCTAACCTCATCCAAAAGCCTACATTACGGTCCAAAGAAAGACCTTTTGATCAATCTTCAGGAAATGCTAATACGAGCGAGTAAAAGTGATTCACGTCAAGGGCAACACTCCGGTACAAGAAAAATACTGAAAATGAGAGAGTCTTATTGGTGAAAATCCTCATGGGCACCGTAAGGCGACGGGAGCTGAGAGAAATAAAAATGAGAGAGTCTTATTGGTGAAAACCCTCACGGGCACCGTAAGGCGAAGCGAGTTGAGAGAAATAAAAAATGAGAGAGTCTTATCGGTGAAAACCCTCACGGGCACCATAAGGCGAAGTGAGTTGAGAGAAATCAAAATGAGAAAGTCTTATTGGTGAAAACCCCCACGGGCACCGTAAGGCGAAGGCGAGTTTTTCAGACAGGCAAATGAGACAAGTCTGTGGTCAAAAGATGCTCAGGACATTGCAAGACGAGCAAGGTTCGGGTTCGGGTGAAGATCAGGTTATGAAAGTCCGGAACAACAAATGTGGCAATCGAAAGTTGATTGGTTAGACAGACTGGGCTGGTTCATCCAAAATGCATGGCATACGCAATGGTACCAGCTGTTCCGTTCAGATAAGTCTTATTTTCTTCTTTCCTCATTACAAATCATCCGTTCTCGGATTCTCTTTACCCTTAATCCTCGAGGTCGTTGCATTTCACTCTTTCGAGGTCTATCTTTAAGATGTTTCAGTGTCAGTTCTGTTCGAAACAAAAGGAAGGAATGTCAAGGCTAACTACCAGTTTTAAGATCTCCTTTAGATAACAACATACTGTTGTAGGATAGTATAATTCAGCCGTAGAATTGGCACTCTAAAGATAAGACTTGAATTTTGATTTTCAGGACCCTCCTCGATAATGGGACGTAGTTTTAAGGTCTGCTTAGATAACAAGATATAGCGGAAGTCGTACCTTCAGTAGATGTAACTTAGGGTTAAAATTGTCATTTAACTAGGAGTTGTCAGGACCTTCCTGGATAATGGGGAGTAGTTTAAGACCTTTTAGATAACAAATATAGTGGGAGTAATACCTTTAGAAGATGTAATTTAGGTTCGTAATTGTTAGGAGTTGTCAGGACCTCCCTGGATAATAGGACTTAGCTTTCACGTTCTTGGTAGAATAATTCAATTTAACACTCATATCTGTACCCAGCCACCAAACTGGGGCAGAAAATATTCTTTGTTTGTTTATTTTGTTGCAGTCAGGAGCCCGCCTGGAGAACAAGGGAATACTTTTCAAAGCCTCAGCAATCAGGAGCCCACCTGGAGAACAAGGGAATACTTTTCAAGCTTTAGCAATCAGGAGCCCACCTGGAGAACAAGGGAATACTCTTCAAGCTTCAGCAGTCAGGAGCCGAACAAGGGAATACTTTTCAAGAGTCAGCAATCAGGAGCCCGCCTGGAGAATAGAGGCACATATGTCAAATTTCAGCAGTCAAGTATCATTCGGAGGAATGGCAAAACATCTCCGATCATAATGCAAGGCAACAACAAGGATTCCATCGGAAGAATACAAGTTCAAGGCAACACAAGAGCAAGTTTGAAGACATAGATAGGACCTTTTTGTAATTCATAGATCATAGCTTAGGCTAGCTTCTTTTTATTTTGACACGGTGTAATAAGGAGGTCAGCGAGCAGTAGCAGCAGCAACAGCAGTGAAATCATAGGTCCTGGTAGTCCCAACTACCAAACCTTCCCGAACTACACTGACCTGATTCCTTTTTAGCCGAGGATATGTAGGCAACCTTTGAAGCAGGGTTCGGTCAGACGATTTTCAAAAATGCTTCACACGGAGTATTAGAGCGGGCAAAAATCGCTCGTTTTCGCTCACTTATCTTTGCACGAAAACTCTTCGTGTTTTCGGGCAAAGAGGGGTAGCTGTGAGCACGTGATTTTTGCTTTATATGAATTACTCCCATAAATTCAAAACAAAACAACTCCTTTTCATTATTTGCAATTTATGGATTTTGGTGGCATTTCTTGTTAATTGTTTGCATTTGTTTGTGCACGTTTATTATTGTTTAAATCATGGAAAATACAAAAAATACTTGGCATTCGTTTAGGATTTAGTTTCATATTTTAGGATTAATTAGTAGTTAAGGGAAAAGTAAAGAATATAACAAAAATGGTCTTTTACATTTTTAATTTTAATTTGCCTTAATTTGCGTATTTGGAAATTAAAAAAATATAATTTTTAGTGTCAATTTAGTTTTTGAGTTTTAAATTTAATATTTAATAAAATCAGAAAATATATAAAATACAAAATGAAAATAAACAAAATAAATAAAAAGAGAAATACAAAAGAAAACCAATTAAAGAAAAGGGCTGTTTCCATAAAAGACCCGAATTTGGGACAAAGCTGCTCAACCCAAACAGAACCCAGCCAAAAAAAAAAACAACCCTGAGCAACCCAAACCCGTTCCCTAACCCGGTCCAGTGCCACACTAAAACCAAACGACATCGTTTGGTCGTCCTCTAATCTGGGCCGTCTAGGTTCCTTGATCGAACGGCCACAGATTGAGCTCACCTTCATATATTACTGTCTGAAAACCCCCCATACCCCCGTATCGTCTCCCTCACAGACCCTCTTCACAGGAACCCTAATTGAGCCGCCACCAATTCCCCACCGTCTCCGGTGGCGGCGCCGACGCCAACACCCACCAAAGTAACACCCTAGAATCTCCTCATCTCCCTCATCTCGAATCTGGCCATAGTTTTCCTCAAATCACAACCTAATATTTCGAATATTTAATCAAAAGTCCGGTCCAAAACACAAGTTCATCCAAAACCTACCAAATTCACACCCCATACTCTCTTAACTCTCCTACGTCCGAATCCCCAAGCTATTTTCCCCAAATCCGACTAAAAAGTTTCGAATCCCAAATCTAGGGTTTGCTGTCAAGGTTGCTTGAATTGCCAGAGTCAGCCGGTGTTCGAATGATTTTAAAATCATGTTATGTGCTTGTTCTTAGTAAGAACAAACACATAATATCATGTGAAGATCAATTCCAAGTTCAGTCAAGTCGAAGGCTCAAATCAGTGAGTCTGTCCTTTCTTCTCCATTTTCAGTTGCTTTTTTATTATTTATCGTTTTTGTTTTTATTTCAGTAGTTTGTTTATTGTTTGTGGTTGAATTTAGGATTTTCAATTGAGGGTTCTGATCTTTCTTTTACCATAAAGTTAGTTTAATTTTAGTAAATTTTGTCCAGNTTTCTTTGATTGAAACAGGGGCAGAAATTTCGTTCGTTTCGGAGAAACCCTCCGTAAGGAAAGATAGAACCCAAACAGGTATGACTGTAAACTCTCAGGACCCTCCTGGAAAATGGGACTTAGTTTAAATCTCAAAACAATCATGAGTAGCATAATTTAGCATAAATGTACCCCAAAGGAATATAAGTTGGTTTCCAAGTTTGCATGCTTAAGATAGGATTCAATTAGAAGTTTTCAGGACCCTCCTGGATAATGGGACGTAGTTTTAAGGTCTGCTTAGATAACAAGATATAGTGGAAGTCGTACCTTCAGTAGATGTAACTTAGGGTTAAAATTGTCATTTAACTAGGAGTTGTCAGGACCCTCCTGGATAATGGGGAGTAGTTTAAGACCTTTTAGATAACAAATGTAGTGGGAGTAATACCTTTAGAAGATGTAATTTAGGTTCGTAATTGTTAGGAGTTGTCAGGACCTCCCTGGATAATAGGACTTAGCTTTCACGTTCTTGGTAGAATAATTCAATTTAACACTCATATTTGTACCCAGCCACCAAACTGGGGCAGAAAATATTCTTTGTTTGTTTATTTTGTTGCAGTCAGGAGCCCGCCTGCAGAACAAGGGAATACTTTTCAAAGCCTCAGCAATCAGGAGCCCACCTGGAGAACAAGGGTATACTCTTCAAGCTTCAGCAGTTAGGAGCCCACCTGGAGAACAAGGGAAGTATAATTCAAATTCTATCCTTTAATTTTTAATATTTGATAACATGATGCGCCCAGCCACCACACTGGGGCAGAAATTTTTCTTTGTGTGTCTTTTTTGTTGAAATCAGGAGCCCGCCTGGAGAACAAGGGAATACATTTCAAGCTTCAGCAATCAGGAGCCCACCTGGAGAACAAGGGAATACTTTTCAAGCTTCAGCAGTCAGGCGCCCACCTGGAAAACAAGGGAAGTACAATTCAAATTCTATCCTTTAATTTTTAATATTTGATAACATGATGCGCCCAGCCACCACACTGGGGCAGAAATTTTCCTTTGTTTGTCTGTTTTGTTGCAGTCAGGAGCCCACCTGGAGAACAAGGGAATACTTTTCAAGCGTTGCAATCAGGAGCCCACCTGGAGAACAAGGGAATACTTTTCAAGCTTTAGCAATCAGGAGCCCACCTGGAGAACAAGGGAATACTCTTCAAGCTTCAGCAGTCAGGAGCCCACCTGGAGAACAAGGGAAGTATAATTCAAATTCTATCCTTTAATTTTTAATATTTGATAACATGATGCGCCCAGCCACCACACTGGGGCAGAAATTTTCCTTTGTTTGTCTGTTTTGTTGCAGTCAGGAGCCCACCTGGAGAACAAGGGAATACTTTTCAAGCGTTGCAGTCAGGAGCCCGCCTAGAGAACAAGGGAATACTTTTCAAGCGTCAGCAATCAGGAGCCCGCCTGGAGAATAGAGGCACATATGTCAAATTTCAGCAGTCAAGCATCACTCGGAGGAATGGCAAAACATCTCCAATCACAATTCAAGGCAACAACAAGGAATCCATCGGAAGAATACAAGTTCAAGGCAACACAAGAGCAAGTTTGAAGACATAGATAGGACCCTTTTGTAATTCATAGATCATAGCTTAGGCTAGCTTCTTTTTATTTTAACACGGTGTAATAAGGAGGTCAGCGAGCAGTAGCAGTAGCAGCAGCAGCAGCAACAGCAGTAAATCACAGCTCCTGGTAGTCCCAGCTACCAAACCTTCCCGAACTACACTGACCTGATTCCTTTTTAGCCAAGGATATGTAGGCAACCTTTGAAGCAGGGTTCGGTCAGACGGATTTCAAAAATGCTTCACACGGAGTATTCGAAAGGGCAAAAATCGCTCGTAACCGCTCACTTATCTTTGCCCGAGAACTCTGCGTGTTCCGGAGCAAAGAGGGGCAGCTGTGAGCACGTGATTTTTGCCCTATATATGAATTATTCCCAAAAATTCAAACAAAATAGTTTTTCTTTCATTATTTTACACTTTGGTAAGTTTTGTGTTATTTTCTGTTAATTGTTTGCATTTTATTTGTGCATTTTAATGCATATGAAAATATAAAAATAACACTTGACATTTGCATTTAGGATTTAATTTCATATTTTAGGATTAATTAGTGGTTAAACCGTTTCTAGAATAAAATTTAAAAAAAATAACAAAAATAGTCCATCTTTGCATTTTTAATTGTTAATTGTTGAATTTGTCATGGGTTTGCTTTTAAATAGGATTTAATAGATTTTTAGAAATTAATTAGTTTAATTTTTGAAACAAAGTAGGTCTTTGATTTTGCATTTTAATAAAGTTAGCAAACCAAAAAAATACAAAATGAAAACAAATAAGTAAATAAAATACAAAAAGAAAAAGAAGGAAAACAAATAAAAGGAAATTAAAATGAAGAAACAAAGGGCTGGCCAACATTGGGCCATTTTCCGATCAAATAATACAAGCCCAAACCAATAAAAACCCACCCCAGCCCATAGCCCGATTACCCAAACCCGGCCTGCCCCTTGCATAACCAAAACGACGCCGTTTAGTCGTCTCAAATCCTGGCCGTCGAGGTTGATCAATCGGACGGTTCAGAACGGGGGTCGTTTTAATATAAAAATGTCGGAGACTCCCCCCCTACCCCCTTTCCGTCTCTCAGAACCTCACCGCACCCAACCCTGTTCTCCGTCGCCGGCTCCGCCCAATTACGCCGCCGGAAATCGTCTCCGCCGGCGGCGTTCACCCAATGACCCTGAAAATTACACCATAGATTCCCCATGTCCTCCTCTTTCCAAATCCCAAACCCCCATGGCTCAAATCCTACCTAATCGCCTCAAATCTACCAAACCCTAGGCGCCGCCACCACCGTGCACGGCGGCGCCGCCACCCTAAACCCTCCAAATCACATCGAATCAACATCATGTGATCTCCTCGTTCCCCTCATGATGAACCCACTTTCAGTTATGTTCAAATTTTGCCGGAGTTGTTCAAATTTTGAATCAAAGAGGTGGCAGAACCCTAAGACTCCACAAGTGAGTTTTTCTTCGTACTTCTTCAGTAAATTCTCCCTCGAAACTGATATTTCTTCCTGGCTAGTCAATTTAGGGTTTGATTTCTTTTTTTTCTCATTTTTGTTTCAATTCGCCTGAACTAGTGTTCAGTATGTGGATCTTTTATTTGCTTTTCTGTTAATCAATAGTAATAATCTGTCGTTTGCTAATATTAGTTGTGATTTGAGTTCTTTAAAATTAGGGTTAATCATGTTCAGGATTTAGTCTACATTTTCCAGTTTTGCTTAAATTTTCTTCATGTATGATTTAAGTTTATTCTATTAGTTTGATTTTGTGTCTGTTTTTTTTTTTAGTCTTGATGGTCTTTAATTGGTCCTGCTTGGGCACTGTTTGGTTTTGGTTTGTTTACCTAGTAATCCTATATTAGTTAGTTAATTAGTTTAGTTTAGTTCATTTCAATTTAATCAGTGATTGTTCTTTAGTTCCGTGTTTGTTTACAAATAATCCTTAGGCTTAGTTTAGATTAGTTTGGTTATAGCTGATAGTTCAACTAGTGTTAGTAATTTTGGGTCGAATTCAAGGGTAGCTTAGACATTTAGGATCGAATAGCACATGGTAGTTGAAACTAGACTCTTCTAGAACCTTCCAAAGTAGGACTTTAGTGTAATTTCAGTAATTGTAGTGTATTAACTTGTGACACAAGTCAGAAAACAAGAGGTTAAATGAGTAAATAAGGAAGGACTAAAAAGAAAACTAAAAATCTAAAAGCTGCCCCACCTTTGCCTATAAAAGGCAACATACTTGCCTTCATTCACAAGTTTTGGGGAGCTAAAAATCCCCCCGCCCCCCCCCCCCAGATCCATTCTCCAAAAAATCTGAATCTCAAGTTTGAAATTCAAAAATCCAAATCCTAGATCTAACACATCCAAAACCAAAAATAGAAAACCTTCAAAAAATCCAAAAGGTACTGATTCATTATTAATTTTAGGTTGGTTTCAAGCTTTTAGTCAGGGATTCACATTTTCTAGTCTGACCTTTGGTTGCTGAAGTTCAGAGTGTAATTTCGAGTTCATTTGGGGTTTCAATCAAGCTGTGTTTGGTTGACTTACTGATCCTGTTGATTTCAAACACTTCCTGGTTATTGAGTTTGTTTCTGGGCTGTTTGATCTGTCGCTGCTTGTTATTCAACGCTGTTGAACATCACTTATCATTACTGTTGCTCGATTTACTGCCTTAGCTGACTTCTTCTACTTCACTTCTATTCGAATTCCAGGTACACACACTTGGAACTGATTGGTGTGATTCTTCAAATGAAATGGAACTGCAGATTGTTTGCTTGATATTCCTTGAAGTTTAACTATTGTATTAGTCATCTGCATCACAGTTAACTTTAGGATGTGTTTGGACAGGTTCATCGTGTTAGTTATTTGTAGTAGATCAATTGGACTGATTGAATTTTCAATTTGTATTGGACTGTACTAAAATGATGTGCTGCTGGGCATGAACGTGTTTGTTTGAACTATTAGGTGTGTGTTCGTGCCTTTAGCAATGCATATGAGTTTAGTTGAGTAATAAGTATAATAATTCCATGCTGGATTAACTAGAATAGTCTCTATTCGTCCAGCATCACTGTTTGTTTTCAAGTTCAATTCTCATATATACGAATCAGCACCTTAATAAATTAGAAATAGTAAGAAATTTAAAGTTGAACTAGTATGCTATATATCCGAAATTCTGATCACAGGCAGGTTGTGTGAGTCATGAAATATGAAAATCATTTGTTTTCCAATTCATGTTTGTTGTTGCCTTGAATTAACGTGTCTGGCCAGTCAATTTTAGTAGTAGTTACATTGAATCAGGTTTATACTTTTAGAATTGGAATTCTATTTAGTGTAAGGACAAGGCTTGACAGCCTAGCCCCAAGCGTTGGGCCTCAGAGCAAGTGATGCACAGCCCAGGCTAAGTTTGGCTCCTTTCTCGTTTGGGCCTGGGCCAGGGTCTGTTTTGGCCGATTCGCAGTATGTATCTGATTTTAAATTGTTTTCGCTAGGCTTATCATGGAGCCCAGTGGCTGGACTGTAGTGCGAAATTACCAATTAGTCCAGTGACAAAATTATTAGGACATTTTCTTTTATTTAGAGACAAATAAAAACAGAAAATTATAGATTGCTTTAGGTTTGCCCTTTAATATAACGAGATGAGCCTCGTTAAATAAACAAACAAATTGCGGGCCCCTCGATAAATGCTGATACAAAATACCTAGACTTCGGGATGGGCCGTTTAGCGAATTTCACGGCCTTCCCCAAAGATAATAACGCGATAGTCTCTTTAGGCACGCACTTTAAATAATTTTACATTCCTAAATACGAGTGCACATTTATGTGACCCAAATCCAAATCTCAACGAAGTCGAAATGTTTCAAAAACCACGGGTGCATTTATGTGACGTGGTTCGAGACGTGTTTTCATAACGTTGCAATTCTCTTAAAATAAACAATAATAATAAAAGCAGTTCAAAGCTAAAGACATAAATCCAAAAACATGTACTAAAATCAAATAAATAAGCCAAATATGACAGTTGAGCGACCGTGCTAGAACCACGGAACCCGGGAATGCCTAACACCTTCTCCCGATTAACATAATTCCTTACCCGGATTTCTGGTTCGCGGACTGTTAACAGAGTCATAATTTCCTCGGTTCGGGATTCTAAAGACTTGGGACACTATTTAATCTCCCAAGTGGCGACTCTGAATCTTAATAATAAATCCCGTTCCGATTGTCCTTTAAGTGGAAAAACTCCTTTATGCCCTTGCGGGTGTAGTGAAAAAGGAGGTGTGACAAGTAGAACTAGGTTGTGAAGAAGAACCACGTACAGAAACTGACCCTAAACTACGCAACCTACCACCTCTCCTACTTCCGGTAGGAGCAGAAGAAAGGGGAAGTTTGTCTACTATGAGAACTTTTCGAGGATCAGGATTTGAAGAAGACATAGTTGTATGAAGGAGTAGAACGTATTGAAGAACAAGAACAAGTTGTCAATAAAGAACACTGAAGAAATTTTTTCGTGAAAGTGAAGGCAAAGGATGTATTTATATGCAGAAGCAACTGTCATGCAAAAAAGGTAATGATGGAAATGTCATTATAAAAACTGTCACTTCATGACTGATGCAGCCGCAAAAAAGCCCTAAAACCCGCTGAAGAGTTGCAAAGCCAATCGATGACTGCCACATGTCATATGCATTAATTGGAAGTGACATACGATGCATTGGCTTCGAAGAATGCACAATGGAGCGTGTGAAATCACGGCAAAAATTCCCGCCTTAAATGAGATCCACTTCCCAAATATTCAATTGCTGAATAATTGGTAAGTGGGGGGACTATTTTTATTGGGAAAAATAAATATTACATGTGGAATTAATTATGTGGCTGGCATGGCAAGACATGTGGATCACTAGAAAAGCGACAGCTGGAGAAGAGTAATAAAAAAGACGTGAGTCTTAATAGGTACGAGCAAAACGTTTAAGAGACGAGAAGAAACGGTTGCTTGAGTCTCTTTAACGATTTGAAGAGGCACCGGTGGAATGAACCAAGACAATAAAAAGGACAGATTCATTGGTCTTCAATTAATGAGCATGGATGATTACAAACGTTACAGAATCTTCACGAAACAGTTACGATTACCAATTATAACGTTTCATTAATGTCATTCATGCTCATAATGATTCGATCATAAAAGGAAAAGACGTTGTACTAGGAAAATAAATATCATTTGTATGGACACGTTCTGATTATTATTGGAATACAACTATTTACTTTTGCTTTCTATTGATTACTTTGCTATTCTAATTTCCTTTCTTACTGCAAGAATATTGATTTTCTTAATTATCAGTAACCCGAATACTTCTAAAAATAGCCTTTGACCAAATTCCTATTTTTTGGTTACACAAGTAGTTTATGTTTCTTTTTCTTTCTCCTGCACACAAACTCCCCCCCCCCCCCCAACCAACCAACACCACCACACCCTAGGGAGGGGAAAACATAAATAGTTGATCATCAGTTTGCTTCATTATTTAACAACGTCGACAACTTTTGTTTTAATCGTATTGGTTGAAAAACAAATTTTACAATTTTTCTTTTGAAACCCCCAAAAACAAGTATTTAAAAAAAATTGAAGCAACAGTAACAGTAAGATGAGCAATGTAAAAAGTACTAATTAATAACAAGAAAGGTCTTCGCAATATTTAAAGAAAAATCTCCAGTATTTTTCTTTTTACTCTCGGAAGAAAATTCTTGGCCATATATACCACTACATTTCTTTTTCTTAGGTATAGACAGACATTAGTCATTAGGTATTCAAACCTACTAGCATAATTAATTTGTCGTTGATAATTTGTGGACCTATATTCTTTTTATAGGCAGGGGCATATGTAGCGTATAGGTGACGGGTTCAACTGAATTCATAATTTTCGATGCAGAAAAAAATATATGTGTAAAATTTACTAAAATTGCAACAAATAGTAAATTTGAACTCATAGCTTAAAAAATATAATGAGTTCAATGCTAAAAATCTTAAAGGCTGATCTCATAAGGTTTAAATCATGAATCCGCCTCTAATCATAGGAATAGGAATGACACTAGTAGTTGGCGGTATGGCATGGTAGGAGAACTAATTAATGTTAATTAGTAGGTTTCATTTTCAACACTCAACCCATTACCCATCTTTCTTTTGCACATTTTCCCTTTGTGGATGGCCTAACGCCATATGCTATCATTTATTCATTTTCCAATAGATAGTTTTGAGAAATGGGAAATTCATTTTTTTTTTATCTACTTAGCCTCCTATAAAACAAGAAAAGAAGAAAGTGACCCATCCACTATCCAACAACCAGAACTTGAATCTTTAAGTCTAGGTTTTGAGATTATGTTTATCTCTATTTTCAGATTTTGTGTTAACACCAATTATTAATGACGAAGTTTAAAATTAAATATATTTGAATGAAAAATAGATTTGACCTATATACATGCATCACACACATAAATACTCCATTTATATGAAAGTTTTTATACGATCTCCTAAAATGTTGCCATTTGGTCAGCATTATTAGAATATCTTGGATATCTTATGTCATGAAAGAATAGTAGTGGTTGTATTGGTCTAAATTTGGCGACATGATAACTATAGATAAACAGGGTCGAGGACGGGGTCAACTACGTCATAGTAGCAAGGAGTCATCTTCAGAAGGATTATTGCCAAGAACGAGCAACTGGAGTAAAGAAGTAACGGTAGGATATGTTTAGAAATGGACACAAGGAATATTCCTTTGGATATTCCTTATGTTGTACTTTTTAGGGTTTCTTGGGAATATCCCTTATAAATAGGAAGAGATAGAGAACAAAAGAGGGATCTTCACTTCTTGATAAGAGCACTTTGTAAAGAGTTGACTTGAAAGAATATACAAATATTGTCTTGTTCACTGATTATATAACTTTACACACGTTATTCATCCTTTGTTCACAAGATCCAAAGATTCTTTATCCATCTTCATTTTTCTTAGTCCCAAGTTGCTATCACGAAGGGGAATCACCAAACATTTGGGTGATAAATTTCTCTTTATTACATTTATTACCATTGTCCATATTTATTGCATGTTCTTATTACAACATTCATTGATAACCATTGAACACGTGCCTGATCTTTATTACTCTTAAACGTGGTCTCATCCCACGGATTTGTTCAAGTTTTTTGTCTAGATCGTATTATATTTAACTAGGATTTATCCTCTATCTTATCATTAATTAGTTTAACAAAAGGTTTAACACTTTTTGATCAAACAATTTGGCGCCGCCTGTGGGGAGTTTCTAGTTAAAATTTTAGTTCTTTCTAGATTAAAAAAAACACAAATAACAACAACATCATCCATCTTTTCCTAGTTTGCACGAACTAACAATGGCAGGAAAAGGAGATGAAAGACAGAAAGCAATAGTGGGTGTCACTACCAATATTTTGAACACCATCAACGAGGATGACAGAGAAGATGTGGAGAATGTGACGCCGAGTGCTACACCCAGGCGGAGTGATTCTCCTCCCCCTCATGGAAGTGTAACTGCTTCATGCGAAAGGGGAGCTTCCACGTCCACAGCTGAGGAAGCTACCAGCAGTGAAAAACTTACTGGAGGAGTGGCTGACAAGTACTCTAAATAACATACTCAACAAACCCTTTCAAAGGGAGAATAGAAACGCCGCGCCAACGGATACCACAGCGACCACCAGCGAGCAACCCGCTCCCCCAACAGGTAACACTCACACCGTTGTTGATGCAGGTAATGATGCACTTGAAGCCACTCTAAAGAAAATGGAAGAAATGAAAAACGAGAACAAAGCACTCCGCGACCAGATGAGGGAACATCAAGAAAGGGTCAATAAGATACCGGGCGCCCTAAAACTGCTATCAAAATGGAATGTCGGCCGATTCGTCGAACAACCCTATAGCGAGGCGGCAGCCCCGCAAGCCATACCCAAGACCTTCAAAATGCCGCCGTATTTAAAGATATACGACGGCACCACAGACCCCGAAGATCACATCATTCATTACGTCACAGCGGTAAAAGGCAATGAGCTTTCAAAGGAACAGGTACCATCAGTGTTACTGAAAAAGTTTGGCGAGACCCTAACGGGGGGAGCCTTAACCTGGTACTCACAATTACCATCACGCTCAATAAGAATGTTCGAAGAAATGGCCGACAAGTTCGTCACCGCCCACGTCGGGGCTAAGAAGGTGGAGGCCAGGGTGAATGATGTATTCGCCGTTAGGCAATCGCCTGGCGAGGGACTCAGGGACTTCCTCGCTCGATTTAACAGAGTAAGAGTGAGCTTACCAAATGAATCAGAAGGGATGTCGGTGGCAACTTTCCAAAATGGGTTGAACAGGAATGGGTCGAGAGCAACCAGAAAGTTACTAAGCAGGCTCATGAAATACCCTCCCACCACTTGGGAAGAAATTCATAACGCCTACTGCACCGAGGTGAGAGCAGACGAGGACGACCTTAACGGTCCAACCTAACGGTTAATGTCAGTCCAAACGGAGTCGAGGAAAGACCGTCCTAATGACGATCGAAGAGACCAGTCAGGTCCACGCCTCAACCGAGACAGGCATCAACTATATGTCATAATAGCCATCCCATCATCCCCTCGCCACGCGGAAGGGCCATCCAGGCCGCATACAGGGACTCAGCGAAACGAAAGAGGTATGCCTCCAATATTATCTGCTCACAATTTTTGTGTTTCCCCTTCAGAATTAGTGTACGCACTAGAGAAACACGACCCGAAGGTAAAATGGCCACAGAAGATGAAATCCGACCCAAACACCAGAAAGTCGAATGTCCTCTGTGAGTTCCATCAGGAGCGACGCCACAAGACCGAGGACTGCATAGCCCTGCGGCAAGAAGTAGTGAACATGCTTCACCAAGGGCACCTGAGGGAGCTGATGGGTGACCGAGGACGAGCCAACTTCGGTCGCGGACGAGAACAACACCAAGGCTCTCAAAAACCACCCTCCCCCGCCCGCACCATCCAAATGATCATCAGTGGGGGCGATGAAGCAGCAGTCAACCACGTGAAGTTTACCACCACACATAAACTAAAGCGATCGATCACCCACGAACAATATGATGACCTCGAAGACAGTATCATCTTCGATAAGTTAGATACCCATGGTTTGACCTTTCCTCACTTCGATGCTCTTGTCATTACCTTACGTATTTCGGATAATGATGTAAAAAGAATAATGGTAGACGACGAAAGCGGTGCGTGTATTATCCATCCTCGAGTTCTCACACAAATGAGACTCGAGGACAAGATAGTACCACATTGCACAACACTAACAGGTTTTAACAATGCAGTTGAGCGAACCTCAAGGGAGATAATTCTACCCGTTCTAGCTGGGAGCGTCACCTTGGAAACAACGTTCCGTATCATGAACCAGGACATAGCTTACAACGCCATCATAGGGTGACCATGGATACACACTATAAGGGCCATCCCGTCCAGCCTGTATCAAGTAATCAAGTTCCCTACTCCATGGGGGATATTCAGCATCCGAGGCGAATAGCGCACAGCCCAAGAATGCTATCGCATCGCTCAAGATTGCACATACACTCAACAGTTAAAGGGAACAGGCTCAGAAGCGTAGCAATTACCAAAGTCGGGGGCCAAAGTCGACGAACCAAAAGACGTCATCAGGGACCCCGACGTCGTAGAAGCAGCAGGGTCGACGATAGAAGACCTCGATCCCGTCTAACTAGACAACAACGACAACAACAAAAAGGCTTACATCGGCCATAAACTCTCAGAACCAAGTAGATTTCATAAATTTTTAATTGACAATGCCGATTTGTTCGCTTTCTCCCATGCAGATATGCCAGGCATACCAAAGACGTTGCCACACACAAGTTGAATGTCGATCCACTCTACCTCTAGTACGGCAAGTAAGGAGAAAATTCAATGCCGCAATCAACGAGGCCTTCAGTGATGAGGTGGATAAGCTACTTGCTAATGGTTCCATCCGAGAATCAAAATATCCCCAATGGGTCGCCAACGAAGACATGGTAAAAAAGAAAAACGGGAAGTTGCGGATGTGCATGGATTTCACGGACCTAAACAAAACCTACCTGAAAGACTCCTTTCCGTTGCCTCATATCGACCATCTCATTGACGCAACAGCAGGGCACGAGTTGTTAAGCTTCTTGGACGCCTACTCAGGTTACAACCAAATCCTTATGGAGGAGGAGGACCAGGAAAAGATTACTTTTATCACCCATCAGGGAACGTACTATTATAGAGTCATGCCATTCAGGTTGATGAATGCAGGGGCGACATATCAAACGTTGGTCACCAAGATGTTCAAGGACCAACTTGGCAAAACAATGGAAGACATGTTGGTCAAATCAAAAAAGAAGGAAGACCACATCGACCACCTGAAAGAGGCCTTAGGTATACTAAGGCAATACGGCATGAAGCTGAACCCCAAAAAATGTGCCTTCGGCATAACTTCGGGCAAGTTCCTCGGCTTCTTGGTATCAGAAAGAGGCATTGAGGTCAACCCCGACCAAATCAAGGCCATATGAAGTATTGACTAGCAAGAAACAAGTGCAAAAATTGACAGGCCGCATAGCTGCCCTGTCGAGGTTCATCTCACGATCCTCTGACAAATGCCACAAATTCTTCAATGTGCTCAAAAAAGACAACAGGCTCCAGTGAAATGCAGAATTCATCGAGGCCTTAAGAGAAGTAAAGGCGTACTTGTCCTCTCCCTCGCTACTCGCCAAAGCAGAACCCGGCGAACGCCTCCTGATATACTTGGCCGTATCAGAGGTCGTGGTAAGCGCAGTATTGGTCCGTGAAAATAAAGGTACCCAATCTCCAATCTATTATATTAGAAAAACTCTGGTCATCACCAAAACGAGGTACCCCACCTCGAAAAGTTGGCCTTGGCATTAGTTATAGCTTCACGAAAGCTTAGACCCTATTTTCAATGCCACCCCATATCGGTGATAACGACCTTTCCCCTATAGAGCATCCTACATAAACCCGAACTATCGGGGAGATTGGGCCATAGAATTGAGCGAGCACGATATAACATATCAGACGCGAACAACGATAAAATCGCAGGTACTCGCCGACTTCGTCGCCGATTTCAGTGCCAAAATAATGCCGAGGTCGAGCAGGAAACTTCTCGTACCTCGCCCAGGCTACCCGACCTATGGGTCCTATACACCGATGGCGCATCTAACGTGTGAGGATCTGGACTGGGACTCGTACTCGAGGTCCCAACAGGCGAAGTCATCCGCCAATCCATACGGTGCCCCGATATGACTAACAATGAGGCCGAGTATGAGGCCGAAATTGCAGGATTAAAGCTAGCTCTCAAATACAAAGCACGACGAGTCGTCCTTAGATGCGACTCATGACTCGTTGTCAACCAAGTCACACAGACTTTCCAAATCAAAGAGCAGAGGCTACAAAGGTACCAGGCAGAAATTCATAAACTGCTACCAGAATTTGATGAATGTCGACTTGACCAGATACCTCGAGCACAAAACATCAAGGCAGATGGCCTCGCCAAGTTAGCAGCGACCACCAAAAATATTACAAGGGAAAACGTGGTCACCCTCCTTCACTCGTCAATAGACCAACTTGAGGTACACTCTGTAAATTTGACTTGCGACTGGCGCAACCGTATTATAACATATTTACAGGAGGGAGTACTCCCATCAAACAAAAAGGAAGCCAAAAAACTTCGAATGCAGGCGGCCAAATACAACATCATAAACCACGACCTATACAAAAGAATGTTTGGAGGCCCCTTTGCGAAATGCCTAGGGCCGAACCAAACAAGACGCGTCCTCGAGGAAGTACACGAAGGCCAGTGCGGTGCCCATACCAGCAACTGGGCCCTCATCAGATGCCTCATTCGGGCTGGTTATTATTGGACAACCATGAAGAAGGAAGCCGCCGACTACGTCAAGAAGTGCGAGCAGTGCCAGAAATACGCTCCTATGATACACCAAGCAGGCGAGCACCTCCGCTCGGTCACATCGCCATGGCCATTCATCAAATGGGGAATGGACATTGTCGGACCCCTTCCAGCAGGGCGAGGTAATATACAATTTCTTTTGGTTTTAACTGACTATTTTTCCAAGTGGGTAGAAGCAGGTGCGTTCGCCCAAATACACGAACAAGAAGTTATCACATTCATATGGAGAAACATCATATGCCTCTTTGGCATCCCAAAGAAATCAGTTGTGAAAACGGACCCCAATTCATCGAAAAAAAGACCGACGAATTCTTCGAAAAATGGCACATCAAGCGAATACTCTCCACGCCATATCACCATGTCGGTAACGGCCAGGCCGAATCCTCCAACAAAACAATACTAAATATCTTGAAGAAAAATCTTGAGGACGCCAAGGGACTGTGGCCGGAACTACTACCAGAAGTACTGTGGGCATACCGCACCACGCCAAAAACAAGCACAAGAGAAATGCCATATTCACTAGTCTATGGGACTGACGCCATGATACTAGTCGAGGTCGGGGAACCTAGTTTGAGATACTCCAATGAAAGCTGACCAAGTAACGACGAGAACATGAAACAAGACCTCGACGAAGCAGAGGAGCAAAGAGACATGGCTTACATAAGAATGATAGCCCAAAAACAACAAGCAGAACGGTACTACAACCAAAAAGCCAAAGTACGACCACTCAAAATCGGAGACTACGTACTCAAGGCCAAAACACAGGCGAGCAAAGATTCAAGAGAAGGTAAACTTGGAACCAATTGGGACGGGCCATACAATTCACGGCAGCAGCAAAAAAAGGATCATTCCAACTAGAAACAATGGAGGGAAAGCTACTACAAAACAATTGGAACGTCACCCACCTCAAATATTTCAACTTCTAAAAACGGATGCCCTCCAAGTCGTACTCTTTTTCCCTCACCCGGGTTTTGTCCCAATTGGGTTTTCTCGGGTAGATTTTTAATGAGGCGACGAAGGGGACGTCTCGAAGTTCAAGTATAATTCATCGCCCCGCCTGCCGACTACTTCTCCTGGCCGAACGATGAAGGGACAAGGTACACTGGAACTTCTCCAATATATGTATGGAACAAACAGAAATATGTAATATTCTCCAATGAATGAAATAAAGCAGCATCTTTGCACTCCACTAAGTCACTTTACATTTTACATTTGACCTCGGTCGAATTATTTTACATTCGACCTCGCTTGAATCATTTTACATTCGACCTCGCTCGAATTATTTTACAGTCGACCTCGCTCAAATTATTTTACATTCGACCTCTCTCGAATCGTTTACATTCGACCTCGACCGAATTATTCTACATTCGACCTCGCTCGAATTATTGTATATTCGACCTTACTCGAATTATTTTACATTCGACCTCGCTCGAATTGTTTTACATTCGACCTCGCTCGGATTGTTTACATTCGACCTCGCTCGTATTGTTTACATTCGACCTCACTCGAATTGTTTTATATTTGACCTCGCTCGGTTTATTTTACATTCGACCTCGCTTGAATTATTTTACATTCAACCTCGCTCGAAGTGTTTTACGTTCGACCTCGCTCGAATTGTTTTACATTCGACCTCGCTCGAATTACTTCACATTCGATCACGCTCGAATTGTTCGACGTTCAACCTCATCAAACCTCAATCTCATCCGAGCTAAATTAAACCTCAGGTCAGTCTATGTTCGACTCAACCAATAACAACCATATACAAACAGTCGAAAAATCAGGGGCTTCCCCACATAGCAAAAAGAAAAGAGAACGGGAATCAAGAAATACATAACAAAAAGGGAACTGTTCCATTTCAACCATCAAATTACAACACTTTCTACAAAGGGCACAAAGACGCCCTCACAAAAATAGCAAAGCAAAACAAAAACTAAGTACAACAGCTTCACGCCACATCATCCCCATCGGCGTACTCATCATCATACCAAGGATCAGAGGTAAGCCTATCCATGGCGTCATCATCCTCATCCCCGCCAGGCGTACCAGGGTCGTAACCACAAGCTTCACGAGCTGCACGTACCTTGACACAGACGCCCTCAAGCTTTGCTTCAGAAACTTTCCCGACATCCTTTAAAGATTTATACACGTCAAGTTGAGCCTCGGCATGAACCCATATTTCATACAACTCCCTCGGCACACCGGGATCGGTGGAAGTACGAGATGTGGACGACTATGACTGCCATCGCGCCTCCTCAGCCCTCAAGACAACGACCTGCTCGTTTAACCCAGACAACTCCGCCTCCAAACCCTGGATCCGTTCTTCTAACCTCGCCACCTTGAGCGCCGATGTCTCCTCTTCATTATCCCGCTCGGACCTACAAACGCGGAGGGCATCTTCTAGGGTCGCCGCTTCAACCATAGCGGCCATTCTGCCTTTCTCGGCACGACTCAATTCTTCAGCCTTGGCACTCAGCTCGCCCCTTAGATCAATGGCCCTTGCCTCCCTCTGCCCGAGTTCAGCCATTAAGGATGCCAACTGCGTTTGAAGGTCAGCGTTCTCAGCCATCACCCCCTTGCTCACCTCGAGCTCGTCCTCTTTGGCCTTTAAAGCTGCCTCAAGCTCGCTGCACCTACCGATGGCCCTCATGAGCTCATCGTCCCTCTCCCTTAGCTCTTCATCTTTCTTTATCAGCTCATCATCTTTCTGTTTAAGCCCATCACGAAGCGACTGAAATTCGCCATCCTGGCTAAGAAAGTCGGCCATCGTTCGGTGCTTAGTACGGTACTCCTTGTAATTGGAGGTCATCTTCTTGAAAATGGTCGTCCTCCGCTCCTCCCATGGTCACGCTCAATCCCCATGATAAGGGTCTGACAAGCAAAAAGAGAGGAGTCGGTATGAGCAAATTACACATACAAAACAAATCCTAACATAAAAAAAGCACTTACTCGCAGAGCCATGCCGGATATGCCCAACGACAGATCCATATCGTTCATCGCCTGTAGCGTCGTGTTCTCAGAAGCTGCACACAAGGGAGCAAAGGCCGACACCGCCCGTTCTGAGTTGGCCAAAAAGTCGTAGTCCACGGGAATGACTATGTGCTGGTTAGGACCCTCCGTCTTATCTCCATGCCAATGTTCCTCTCCAGGAAGGCCCGTACCTCCTCAGGGTCGATATCCGAGCCAGAGTCGTCGTCTCTCACAGGGACCGCCCTACTTCCCCTGGCCGCCGATGATGTGCCACCTTCTGCAGCCCGTGTAAGCTCTCCGCTACCACTAACCCCCTCAACCCTAGGGGCCTCCTCTCCATAATGGAACCTGCCATGAAAATGGTCTCTACGTCTAGTGTAAGCGTAGATTCCGCTTCCAAAGCGATGAATTTTTCCGGTTCGACGTCACCGACAACGACCTTTCCGGTTTCCACCTTTCGCCCTCGATGGTGACTCCTCGCCGTTAGATGGCTCGTCTACAAGATGATAGATGGGCTGGGAAGAGATCTCTTCCCGCACGACAACAGTTTGAGGGACGGAGTCCCTCATCGGCGGAACTTGAGTCCGACTTCCTCGAGTGGACTCAGCTAAGGCAAATTACATTCCAGCCGACGTGATAGCTTGGCAAAATGTAGGCACTAGAGCCTTCTTCTTGGAAACTCGCCGACCTAGCACCAAAGGGATGTCACATCAAAGAGCAATGTCAAACAACAATAATCTGAAGTAGAAATGACACTTACTAGACGGGATCTTCGGTCCAAAACGCTTGTGAAAGGATGCCCAATCACGAATTTCCACGGTGTGGGGTAGCACGCGAGCCACCCAATCTTCAATATCGAAGACAGGAGAAAGTGCACGCCTCTCAGCTGGAAAACAAAGAAGCCGCGAGTGAGCCGAAAATGAAAGAACGAAAGAAAATAACGAGCATACAGTAAGATACTTACGATTATAGTTCCATTTTTCTGGAAAACAGTCGGGTTCGCCACCAGGTGCTCGGTCTTGATGAAGAAGTACTTATGCCAGAACAGCTGATTCATCTTATTGTCCATCCCGGCCACCAATCCTCTGGTCCCACGATGCCGTAGGTGTATCAAAGTACCTCTATAAAAGCTAGGCGAAAATAGATGCAGCAAGTGGAGAACGTCAACCTCACAGCTGGCCAACTCTGCATACTTCGCCAGCATCAGAAAATTTTTATACAAATAAGGAGAGAGTTGCGGCGGGTAGACATTGTAAAATCGGCAAAACTCCTCCGCCAATGGGAGGAGAGGAAGAGAATAACCAATTAAGAAAGGATAGACGTAGAAAACACAATATCCAAGTCGATGAACCTGTACGATGTCTCTTCCGGCCGGAACAATTTTGATGTGAGGAGGAATGCGAAATTTAGATCGGAGGTCAGCTATGTGAGGCGGTCCCGTCTCAGAAAGCCTCTGAGCAGGAGCAGGAGCGGGTTCCTTTGGGAAGTCATGTCTAAACAAAGGGTTTCTTGGGAACTATCTCTTCCGCGTGGGGAAGCTTTCTTCCTCTTCAGCCATGAATTCCTCACCACCGGGAGGAAGGGCCACCGATAATGGAGTGGCATCAGAAACCTCATCATGAATATGGGGGGATTTTGACATATTTCCGTAGCAAAACGTATGAAACAAAATCTGAAGAAGATATTGACTGGGTAAGAAGTCGAGGATTAGAATTGAAGAAGCTGCAAGGAATTGAAAGCAGAGATCGGAGAAGAAGATCAAAGAAGAGCAATGCACATGCGAAATGAGAAATGATGAAAATTTTCAAAAATGAAGCCCCCCACCTATTTATAGGGTTGGGTGCGAAGCAGCAGACCGTCAATGGTACCAAAATCAAAACGACAGAAGCACAGACACAGCATCGGGAAGATGCGTAATGATGACGCGCGTGGCCATGATGTCACCCCATGTTAGCCACACCAACCGCAGCCTCGCGGACCACGCCGTTTTTTCCACCTCGGCCGATTTGACTTAATCAACACGACCAAATTTCTTCTAAACGGATGTAGACCGGGTCCGCTTATCGAGGGCGTGCAAGACCACGATCTCAACAAGCGGAGGGACTAACTGTATTGGTCTAAATTTGGCGACTTGATAGCTGTAGATAAACAGGGTCAAGGACGGGGTCGACTACGGCATAATATCGAGGAGTCGTCTTCAGAAGGATTATTGCCAAGAACGAGCAACTGGAGTAAAGAAGTAACAGTAGGATAGGTTTAGAAATAGACACAAGGAATATTTCTTTGGATATTCCTTATGTTGTACTTTTTAGGGTTTCTTGTGAATATCCCTTATAAATAGGAAGAGATAGAGAACAAAAGGGGCATCTTCACTTCTTGATAAGAGCACTTTGTAAAGAGTTGACTTGAAAGAATATACAAATATTGTCTTGTTCACTGATTCTATAACTTTACACACGTTATTCATTCTTTGTTCATAAGATCCAAAGATTCCGTATCCATCTTTATTTATCTTAATCCCACGTTGCTGTCAGGAAGGGGAATCACCAAAACCATCTAACATCCGGGTGATAAATTCCTCTTTGTTATATTTATTACCATTGTCCATATTTATTGCATGTTCTGATTACAACATTTATTGATAATCATTGAACACGTGCCTGATCTTTATTATTCTTAAACGTGGTCTCATCCCACGGATCTGTTCAAGTTTTTTGTCTAGATCGTATTATATTTAACTAGGATTCATCCTCTATCTTATCATTAATTAGTTTAACAAAAGGTTTAACACTTTTTGATCAAACACTGATTACTTGGAGTACGAGGGCCAATGCATTTATCCATTGTGAATTTGGACTTGAGTTTTAATTTTTTTAAAAAATAAAATTTATATATTTAGAAACTCCATATAAATATTATATATAACTTATAAATCATACCTTTGTAGGTAAAAAGGATTTCCAGATTTGTTTGAAATTTTGTATTTAGATAAAGAAGTTATTTGATTCCTAAATAATAATCATGTTATATAAAATGAGACCAAAATAATATATGGTACATATACAAACTTCTAAATTGGTATACAAGTTTCAGTAGTCAGAATATTGAAAAGCAATCTTAGGTGTTAATTTTCCTTTATTCAAAAGCTTCACCTAGTTTTCAAGAAGAATTAGATCCGTTAATATGGGCTTGGCCCGTTGGGTCGGCCCAATCCAATCCCTAATTTAATAGGGTTGGGCTATGATTTTTAGAGCATATTTAAAAATGAAACTTTTAAGCCCGACCCAAGTAAGTCCGTGACCTATGAGACTTGACCGAGGTTGGCCTGGCCTGTGGGCTTAATAAACCTATTTAACTAAAAATATAAAAAAATAGGAAACCAAAAATAACAAGATGATCAGTCCAATCTCAAGCTGGTCATATTTCTTTATGTGAATTTAAATACTTTATTCTTAAAATTTTAGTTATTTCTTAATGTTTAACTAATTAACATTGCATATAATTATAGATTTATATGAAAATGAAGATGCTAAGATGTTTATGTTTCACAAGAGGATACAAATGTGCTTGATGAAGATACTTTGTTGGTGTTAGATATGCCATGAACTTGAAAAGATTTTTGAGTAGTTTGTTTTGAGTATTGACTTTCAACGAATGAAATATTGTCCTCCTTTCTTGTATTTTATAGTAATCTATTAGAAAAATAATAGATATTTTATAGTAATCTATTAAAAAATAATAGATATATGTGTGTGTATATACATATATATATATAAATGAAAAATAATTTTAAAAATGACGGCCCGGCCCGTGGTGTCTATGACCTACATAAGGATGGGCTAGGCTAATCATTTTAATGTCCATCAAAATAGTGAGTCGGCCCAACCCAACCCAAACCATTACATGCCAAAGCCCGTGTGGGCTGGGCGACGCCGAGTTGGACCAGCCCGTAGGACAGCTCTAGAAAGAATGAAAGCTCAAAAAGATTCAAGTGATCTGAAAAGGAAAATGCACGTGGATATAGCTATTAAAGTGCTTTCAATTTTTTTTTATTTTTTATTCTCAAAAACAAGAAGAAGAAAAAAGAAGAATCACTAATAAGTTTTCTTTTTCAAGTTGATTGGAGGAAATAAAGTTATGAGCGAAGATCCCTAGCTGCTTAGGTTAAAGTCTTAAAGAACTCGATTACTTTAGATAATCTTACCTTTTGCCTTTAACACGAAGTTATGAACAATATCTTTTTGCTACTTAATTCCAATAAAAGCAAAAAAAATGAAAATGAAAATTATTTTTGCTGTTATATAAACTACAGTACTAATATTTATTAACAGCAAAAAATGTACAAATTTTAATATATCTATTTTACATAATGTATAGAAATTACATATGTTACATTCTGAGACTTTGCGTGTATAATACCAATTGCGAATACTTGTCTAAATGTCTTAATTTTGTTTGAACAAACAAAATTGATGTGAATCCACGAAAGTTTTGGTTGATATGAGGTTTTCTTTGGTAAACATATGGTATAAGTTTCTTTTCTCTTTTTTAATTTTAAATAATCATCCCTCCGCATACTCAATTTTCACACACATCTATAACTCTCTTCTCTCTCAGACACAAAAGCTCTCTAAATATGATTGATTAATTAAAACTTATCTCAACCTTTTAATCAAACATGATCCGTCAAAGGAAATTGATGGATTTGATAATAACCAGTGCTACTTTCATACTACTCAAGGGAAGTACAAACAGTTCCAGAACAACATCTAACTATAAAGAATTAATTAATCTAGCAAATACTCCACCAATCCACATTTATTTGAGCAGATTTCCCTTATTGGCAGTCATTTGACTCATTTGAGACCTAAATTAGACCGAATTAATTTACCTTTCTAAAAAGACTAAAAACAAATACACAGTCAAACGTATATACTAAGATATTATAAGTCGCAATTTTTGACATCTCAAAAATATTAAGAAGCTAAGGGGTCGTCTGATAAGCAGTATAAGAATAATACGCAAAGCTAATGCATGCATTATTTTCTCCAATGCACTCGATCTCTAAAAGTGTTGACTATTATGCACATACCGACGTCATCTTCGTGGAAAGGAAAAATATTTTACCAAAGTCTAAAAGAGTGTGTGTATATATATTAGAAAGAAGGGAAAAAAAAAGGATCCAAAAAGACTTTAATAAAATTCAAACTTTCAAAGTAGCAGCGTGTAGCGCAGCATTAATAAATAATAATTTTACTTTTTAAAAGGCAGCAGCATGGAGCGCAGCGGTAACTAATCAAAACTCCGTTAGGCGTTAACAGTGTGTGAGAGAGAGCAACCGCCCCATTCCCTCATTCTTTCGCTTCAAGTCTTCACTACGAGTGTTTCAGATCACCTACTTTCTATCTCTCTATATAAGTATATAATCAACTCCGTCTCTCACAATTGCCTTTCACCAGAAGAAGAGGAGCATTTCCTGATTTTGAATCTCTGTAAGTAATCATTGCATTTGTTTTTACTTAATTAGTCGTTTTTCGTTGTTGATTTGTCCTTTCGATTACTTGATAACTTTTGTTAATGTTTTTTTTGCCTCTGAATTGGACTTTTAGTTGACGGTTTTCTACGATTGTTTTTTCTCTGATTCCAAGCTTACAATTAACTTCTACCACAGCGCATCCTCAATTTGAAATCAGTTGATGCACAGTCATATACATATGCGTGCGCGCGCGTGAGAGAAAGAGAGAGAGATCCGCCTTAGTTTGCTCCTACACCTACTAACATTCCACGGCCTGCTGTCACCAAACGGAAGCAAATTATATAATTTCTTTTTGTTGATTGTTTCTCTCTAAGTAAGCACTGGCTAAGGTGTTCCTTGTTATTATGCTTTTATTTTTAAAAAAATCATTTTGTTGATTCCTTGTTTGATTGCTTGATCACTTGTCATTGGAGTATTTGCATCTGATACTGGATATTTACATTTTGCACTACCGCGATTCATTTTGTTCAAAAATTTCCTGCTGTTTTCTAGCTTAAAGCCTTAAAATACATATGTGACGATAAGCCGGCAGTGAGATTAGTTTTATGTACAAATTTATTTTGCACTCAGATAAGCCGGCAGTGAGATTAATTTTATGTAGAAATTTATTTTGCACTCAGATAAGTCGGCAGTGAGATTAGTTGATTCTGATCGGTTAAGTTGAATGTATGTACTATAAGAGGTAAATACATGATTTGAAATTTATGGGTTCCTAAAGTGACCTCAAATCTTCAACTTTAATACTATAAAATAATAACTGGGTTCTCAGTCAATTATTTATAGATATTTAATGGATTTCTTAGTACATATATAGGGCTTGGACAAAAGCTACTGGATTCACGTGAACCCATATTGTCGATCCACCTCTGACTATAAGCACCTGTTTATGTTTTCCATAGTCCATCCCTCCTCGTCCCTTCTTTCTCGTTTTTGTTCTATGTTGTTTCTGTTTTGCTTTATTTAGTAGTTTATGGTTTCTCCTGGGTTAAATCATGTTTATTGTATTACTATGATTGCAGGTGAAGAACAATGACAAACACACAACTAATGGAGATTCAACCTCATGAGCTGAAGTTCACATGTAAGTACTTGAAACTTTGCATTTGCTTCCTGACAAAATTGACATGGAATGAAAAATAGAATGGAAATATGGGGTGCGCTTGACATTTTCTGGCAAGTACTTTTGATGCCCTTCAATTGCATTGAGTACTGAAATTTTGAGCTAACTATCGTTCTGACTCTTTTCGAATCATCATCAGAGCTCGAGAGAGGAGAAAGAAAGACTCTTTTCTATTGTCTGGGAATACGCGGACAAATTACCCGACGAATAATAGGTACCCACACCCCAGGCAGAGTTAGTGAGAGCTTGTGAAGAAGCAAGCTTATCCCCGCCCCGACCAGCAGCTGCTAGGTTTCCCCATCTCTTCTAAACTTCTCATAAGCAGTGACAATTGCCCTATGAAGACTCGCTTTCGCTACGGCTCCGGTGGGTTCCCTGGGTGAGCTTATGGCGGTTAGCTTCTAGCACTAAATAATAGGCATTAGGCATTCTGAGCTGAAAGGAGGCAAGCAAATGAAGGGAGGTGAACGTAGTGTCGGACAATTATGCCATTCGGAAGAAGTCTTCTACATATGAAAGCATTAACATCTGCTAAACCCAAGAATACTTGCTATTTAATGAAATCACTGTACAGAGTTGGCTTTGTCATGTACTATTCTGAGTGGTAGTGATTGCTTTTCGACTACACTAAAGCTGAGGAAGCTTGTTTTGGTTGCATATTCTTCTTGAATTAATAGATGTGTGTCGCTTGTAATGATATTCAGAGGTACTGAAAAGGAAAAAATTATTTAAGAGGTTATTTAATTTTTTTAATGCCCTACTTGGGTTGAAAGATAAAAAAGGTAACTACTGGATGGTAAATATCTTATCATTTATCACTATTTGACATTTAGCTAAATAAGAAATGTTCTTATAACACCTTCATGGTTCAGGAGGAAGACAGTTCAATAAAGAGTTAACCTTTTGAGACTGGCAAATTGGGATACATCAAAGATGTTTGCTTATTCTTGTGTTAGGCTTCAGAGATCATTTTGTACTTCTTTTGGATTAAAGGATGCGCTTCTAACTCTTATCTTTGCTTTTAGTTGAGGTGAAGAAACAAAGTTCATGTGCAGTTCACCTAGCTAATATCACAGACCAATATGTAGCTTTCAAGGTATGGTAATTTTGTCGAAAAGGCATTCATATAAACTCTTAAGAAAATAAGATACATGCGCAGCTGCCCCTTGTTGAGATTGAGTGAAAGGCCATCCAACTCTGTACTTTTTGTTTTACAGGTGAAGACCACTTCGCCTAAGAAATACTGTGTCCGGCCAAATATAGGTGTTATCAAACCAAAATCGGCATATGACTTCACAGGTATATATAATTTCTCTTTCTGGTCCTTATTTATTGACAGCCATAAAGTCAATTATCCTTGCATTGCTAAGCATGCTTCTTCAAGTGAGTAGTCATCTACGAGTTGGGGAGCAAAGACATTGCAGCAAAGTAGATGTAGCTTCTGTTAGTGCTCCTGCTTACTGAATCTTTTTAGTAATCTAAACGTCAATGTATGGAGATCAGCAACACATGAAAGGAAGTTTCATTCAACTAATTTTCTCCTTTCAATGCTCATGCTTGATATTTGCAGTTTGAGGTCTGGTAATTTGACCTATCAAGATGACTTTACAAGATATTGTCAAGTCAGATTTGACCCTGAATAGTAGTTATCTCATAATTGAGCTTGAATTCAAATACTCTATAGCAAAATTAGTCCAACCAAGCAAAGATGTGTCGAACTTTGTATCTGTGCTGGTTGATTAAGACCCCGGTCAAAAGAACATTCTTCAGTTTCTAATCCTGACGTTATGACGTTATCTTGAGATGCAGTTACAATGCAAGCTCAGAGCACCGCTCCATCCGATATGCAATGCAAGGATAAATTTTTGATTCAGGGCACAGTTGTCCCTTTTGGAACTAGTGAAGAGGAAATTACACCCAGCATGGTAAAAGTTACAATGCCTCATCTGAATCAATGATTTTATAGTTTCTCATTTTCGATTTGTTCTTTTGCCAGTTCAACAAAGATAATAGAAAATATATTGAAGAGTGCAAATTAAGGGTTGTTCTGGTTAGCCCACCCAACTCTCCAGTTCTGCAGCCCGCTAATGGAATTTCCAAGCAAGGTGCACCTATTGAGACTTCAATGCAACAGGAAAAATTTCCAAGTGGTGTTGAAAATCTTCCTCCTGCTCAAACTGTAAGTTGCATTATCATCACTTTTTACTCTCCTGTACGGAAGTGCCTTCCAGGAACTCAGTATTTAATTATCTGATAAAAACCATAGAGAATGTCAACTAATGAATTACTGGTTTGCAATGCCCTGCATATTTCCGTTACTTTTGGCCAGCTAATAAACTTTGGTGACATTAATTTTTGGTGCGGTTGGTCATTGGTCATTGGCATCATCAAGAGAAAAAACATATTATCATGAGACATTTCCTTTTCTGAAACTGTGTTAATGCAGTAGTAAAAGTTTTCTTCCCAAATGCAGGTCGGTAAGAACAACAAGGATATTAAATTTGAGGAAGAAATAGAGGTTTTGGACTTAGGTTTGAGCTTTGCAAAAAATACAGAGTCCAATACTGATGAGGTTTGTTGAAACAACAATGTGTCAAGTATGTGTAAAAGACGTTTTTGTATAATGACAACTTTTTGAACTACGGCGATTCATTAGAGACAATTGCTTCTCAATGCAGGTGGTTGAGAATAGCAAAGGTGCAGATTTTGTTGCAGAAGAAGAGGAGCCAAAATTGGCAAAGACTGTGGAAGACATCAAGTTGAATTCTCCTAAGAATAGGGAGTCCAATACCAATGAGGTCGTCAAATCAAGACATCTGAACATGGAGGCAACAAAATTGTCACTATCCAAAGATGTTGAGGAGCTAAAGTCTGTGGAAGATGTCGAGTTGAATTCTCCTAAGAATAGAGAGTCCAATGAGGTTGTCAAATCAAAACATCTGAACATGGAGACCACAAAATTGTCACTATCCAAAGATGTTGAAGAGCTAAAGTCTAAGATAAATTTACTGGAATCTCATATAATTGAGGTTAGTCTTCTTGTACTAGATTCTGGTACTCTACTACTCGAGTATTTGGTTATGCACTAACACCACATCCTTCAATATCTATTGGACTGGTATTGACTTGTCAGTAAGCAACTGTTGAAGTAGCCTGCAGAATTCCCTCCCCCAAAACGTTGGTGCTGAATAACAATGATACTCTAGCAATCTTGTGTCCTAGCATTTCTTTATGAAACAAAGAGTTGGAGCTTGATGAAAATTTCCTTACAGGCTGAACACATAATTGCGAAGTTTAAAGAAGAGAAGCGAAGTACCATCAAAGACATGGAAATTCTGAAACAAGAATTGGTTAGTGACTGTATCTCTCTATGCTGTCTCTCTTGCTTTGTACTCTTCGTGGTGTATCTTGTGCTTTTCTCTAACAAATTGCTCTGCGATTATCCTAATATCTCTGTAAGGAAAGCAAGATAATGAGCCTTCTTTCAGGTTGAGCGAGTAATAATTTCTATCGCTTTGATTTTTTTTTTCAGTTAAAAAGGGTGTTACCAGATTAATGAGGAGTTCATGTTGTTGATTTTCTTACAGCTAACTGACAGGAATTGGAGACTGCAGAACTTTTTCACCTCCTAAAACTAATTTGTTTAATAATCAAGTTAAACGAGTTATAATTCCTATCGGTTTGTTTTCTTTATAGTTAAAAGGGTGTTACCAGGTTAATGAGGAGTTCGTTGTTGTTGATTTTCTTACTTCTAACTGACAACAACTGCAACTTTTTCACCTCCTAAACTCAATATTTAAATAATCAAGTTGAACGGGTAATAATTCCTATTGGTTTGATTTCTTTACAGTTAAAAGGGTGTTACCAGGTTAATGAGGAGTTCGTTGTTGTTAATTTTCTTACTGCTAACTGACCATTATTGGGAACTACAAAACTTTTTCACCTCCTAAACTCAATTATTAATAATCAAGAATGTGTTGAGTGATAAGTTTAATCAAGGCCATTTACGTGGATAAAGAAGTTTGATGAAGCAGTTTGGATGCTGATCCTATGTACATATTAACAAAGAAATGAATGGCCCTAGCAGAGTTGCTTTAGAATCTGAGGCGTTGTCAATCTTGTGCTTCAGGCAGAAGTGCAACTTCTCTTGAAGAGTTTTAGATCCATTTTATGCTATTTAAGGGTATGTTGGCTTTGTTCTTTAGAAAATCGGAAGTATGCTCCTTTCTATTACAATGGAGTAGAGTCCTGCTAGAGTTTGTTGTCTCTCGAATCTCAAAGAATTCAGCACTTATCCATTTCAAGCCTAATCAGAGAAGAATTTCGCCTTAAGTTCTACATTTTATCCCTTGCTTTCTGAGTTGAGGGGTAGTTTATGTCCTCAGAAAGAACAAATTTTTCCAATCGTTCGCAATGAAGAACTTCATAGAGACAATTGATTTTGTAGACCATAAATTAGTTTCCTCCTAATGAAACGATAAAACTCGTTGGCTATTCTGCTACCATGCAACTAGATGCTGCATATGTCTAGGATAATCACTTTCTCAGGTACTAACAATGATGATTGGAATGTTTTTGATAAATATTACATGTAGCTAAAGTGACTTCATAACAGGTTGAAGCCCCATTGAAATAATCAGACTTTTTCTGTGCTGTTTCTTTATTATGAAGCGAAATAGTTTCACCTAATTCTTCTGCATACGAACGTGGGATCACATTGACCTCTAAGGCTGTGTCTAATTCTAAAATTTTGAACCTGTGATTTCTTACAGGCATTACTAAGGACGAACAGTGTTGGAAGGAGAGCTCAAGTCGGTTTTCCCCCGTTATTCCTTTGCATGGTTGCATTGATTTGTCTCACCGTTGGGTATCTTCTACGTGCTTAACAAGGATTTTGTCTGGCTTTTTTGCTATATTGTAACTGTTTAGGAACTTACTGTATCTTCAGCATATTAACATTGCCTTTTCTTTTAGTCGTCAACCTAACGAGCTTGTGAAAATGGTGGATGTATGTAGATGGAATTCATAATGAAAAAGAATGTGTCAATAAAGAGTTACTAATAGTTATGTACCCTGGAAGCACCTTGCTGGAGCTGTCGATAATGTCAATCGTGTTGGTCTAATATTTCCTGCTCATTTCTTAACTTCGTATTTTCATCCCATTAATAACTAGAAATACCTTGCCATGCCCAAAAATGTACGTATTTCTTTTTGTTTTCCACATAGTTAATACGTATGGTGTATGAAAAATTAAACTGGCAACAATGACTGAAACTATATGAATTTGAACTTTTGATGTGTGATTCGAGTTGTGGCCTTTGGCCACTGAACAATCTCCTTGAGGATTTTCTTTTTTATACCCCGGTAGGTCCGTCATCGATAAAATGGCAGTAGCTTATGAGAAATAAATGATGTTGAACTGAGCACTAGTTCAAAATCGTTAAGATCTGTACAGAGGAAGTCTCACACACATTAAGTCCTATTTCAGCTCTCATGGTTATTCTTTCCTCTGTCCTTCTCTGATCTTTTAACATAGTAGAATTTTTTTTTTAAAAAAAACTGACGAGAAAATTCATGTAAGTTGGTGGCCGAACATAGCATGTTAAAAGAGACTAAGTTAGCAGACCTATCGATATGCAGTTTGCTGATTGTATTCTAGAGATAATATAAATGTTCACTAGCCTTCGAAGTCATTGTTGATTACTAAGCCATTGCAAGCCATCACTTCCATACCACCAAAAGTTGTGGTGGAGTAGCAAGTGCTCTTCCACATATTTCAAATTTAGCATAGAGTATGACGCTGTTTACACCCAACATCGGATTTCTTGCTACGAATCCAAATTTATAGAAAAGTGGGTACCGAACACCGATGAGAAAGCCAAAAAAAAGAAAAGAAAGATCACTTCCATAAAACACACTAAAAGTATGCTTGATCATCTTTTCGAGTTTTGGGTATGGAATCGTCTTTGACAACGCGTTTACCCAAAAGTGGGGCTTCTCTGCGCGAATTCAGATTAATCACAAAGTAGGTATCATACACCTAACGGGAAACCAAAAAAGTCACTTCCTTAAAATACACTAAAATTTCAGGGGTTGTGATAGAAGGAGATGTGGCACTTTCCAAAGGGGAAATCAGACTAGGTTGTCACTGTTCTAGAATAGGAAGCGTAGCTGGTACGTTGAACCATGTAATGTCAACGATGAAAGATAGCCTTAAAGTGAGGGCCTCAAAGATAGTATTTCTCAACTGTCGATCAACGTGACAATCATGCCTGCTTGACAAAGTCTTTTTCATTCCTAATAAACGAAAAAGGATTTCTGGTGACACGAAAGCTGTGCTTGGCGCTCTCTTTCCTATTCCACTGAGCTAAGTGGTGTTTCCCTTTCTTGCTGGATGACTACTATGGGAAAAAATGACGATTACTCTCAGTCTCTGATCAATCCGTGCTGATGCTAGAAGAGCTATTCTTGATGCCCATCCGAAAGAGACGAGGAAGACTAACCGCCATCCTACTCGAACCTACCAAGGATTTCTCCATTCCCATGGCTCGAAATCGAAACCTCTGGTAAAGGTGGAGCAGTCTCATCTACTGCACCACATCCGTTGGTGGTTTCCATCTTTAGTTGTCTTCAACTTGTGGCCGAAAACAGCAAGGTATAACTAAATAAAACTTACCCACATCCCGTGTCACATCCGATCTGTATATCAAACCAATGAATACAAGACATGTATATACACACTATGATATGTATTATAACCCCCAATAGCAAACTAGAAAAATTAAGATTACCAAACGGAATTTTGTTCTTCATCTGTCATGTCACTCTTTGGATTCTGCATTTATTCTTATCATGTTCTTTGTGATGACCCGAAACCTTGAAATTTGATTTTTGAGGACAAAATGATAATTCGACTGAACCCGTAGGTTCGCGCTGTCATGTATGACTGCAGAAAACAATCGCAGCAGTCACCAGTGCTGTCCCTTACCTCAAAAGTAGCTTGATGCCGAACCACTCCCAAGGCGAATAATGCCCTAGGGGCCGACCCGACACCAACAGTCCGAGACGCTTCTCTGTTTACTGCTACCAATCACAAATAATTTATAGCAAGGACAAGGACTATTAGCTCAGGATAAACAAAGCTAAAGAAGAGAAAATCTTGAACAGCGTTAGCGCTAGTGACTTCTTGACCTATCATATAAACATGAACTATTGCAAGCATGTACAAACTTCGGAATTTCATCTAATGACACCTCAATGTTTTTTCCAAATTGCAAGTAGTTCTTGCAGACGTGATCGTTTTTAGTCATTGAAAATGCTATCATGATCCTAGTCAGATGCACTTGGCTCAACTACATTGCGAGTATTTCTTCTTCCGAAAATGCTTGTGTACTTGAGTGATAAAGTGGTATGAGGAAGAGATTGATCTCACGCACGGAACTGAGAACTTTTTAAAATAAGTTAGAAAGATATTTTAAACAGTATTGCACTGACGAAGCTCAACAGGAATTTGGTATCAGTCTCTTCTCCACAATGGGAACGTTACAACCATGTGAAATCTACATATCAAAAACAAATCTCTAACCTGTAGGAAATTTTACAAGATAATTAAGCTAACTATGCCACAAAGCTTACAGAGTATACACCTATTTGGTGTTCTGATAAATTATCAAAAAAGAAAAAATTGTAAGGGAGAAAACCTCTAGGAATTCCCCACAGAAATTGTCAGCAATGACCAAAAGCGAGAACTGAGCTGAAAACATGATCACCAAAATGAATATACTTATTTGCAACCTATAAACTAGACAACCCCTTTTTAACCACATGAAAACACTCAAAAGATATTGACATTAAACAAAACCTCAAACCCAAAAGCTGCCACCTTCCCTCTCCAAGGCCGAAACGTACAATCTGCATCTCCATCAGTGCGGTTAATGATCACTTGGTTCAGTCGGTGATCCTGGAACAAAAGGTACAAAACCTCGTCCACCGAAAACGGGACGCATGAATGCATTGTCAAATTTTCTCCAGTAACGATGGACAGTGTGAGATGGGGTTGATAGGAGCATCCGCAAACTGTTGGGACGGGGTATATGTTGGCCCAGATCAGCTTCTGAGTCTTGTGCACTCTCAAGAAGTGGCACAATGAAGGATTTTGGGGTCGTTGGTTCAGAAGAGATCATTCTGGTCAAGTGTTTTGGTGAGGGTAGCATAAATCTAATTAAAGGTTTTGTCATCAACCCAAACACCTGTAAGGGCCAAAAACAGTACGTTAAAAATCCTTCTAAATGTTTCGCTTTTCCTCAGTCTTTCTTTTTTTTTTTTCCCCGAAATCTTTCTAGTTGAAAGAATGAGATCCTAGAGAAGTCATTACTTGGATGAATCATTTGAATCAGGGAAAGCAGTTATTCTCCACAAAATGTTTATTATCTGGTTAACTAAAACCATTTATGATATATAAATCACTCTATGCTGCTACAGATTGCCACACAGGCTATGCTTCCAAGCCTATATCCTAGACGCATAACCCGTCAAACCATGAATTATAGCAGGAAAACACGGGTTAGAAAGTATCAGACAAGTGCTAGAGGAATGTTGCCACTCTGTTTGGTTCAAGTTTTTTGTTTGAAAGCAGGTCATTGAAGTCCCAGAAAAAATTTGTGATGCTCAGTTTCTTATTGGGACCGTGAAGGCGCAAATTTTGGTGTAATGTTGCCACTCTGTTTGGTTCAAATTTTTGTTTGAAAGCATGTCATTGAAGTCCCAGAAAACATTTGTGATGCTCAGCTTCTTATTGGGACCGTGAAGGCGCACCTTTTGGTGTATGTTTCACTACTTCATGCATGTCAAATGCATCCAGAAAGTTAAGATATCTTACCCCTGTGCTGAAAAGGACAACAGTGATGGTACTCGTGATCATTACTGCATTACCACGTAACTGAGTATGACCTCCTCTGGTAAACTGCAAGCATAAAATTAAGTAATCAGTCAGAAAATTGTCCTAATACTATATGCAACGTGAAAAGAGAACCACCAAATTTGATACCAGAGTGATATCAGATGCTAGTATTCTACCTGATTATAAGCCAGAGCCACCGAAACAGCACCTCGCATAAGTCCAGCCCACCATATTACAATCTGCAAAATCAGCAAAGGGATAAAATGAGAGGCCATATGACTTGAGGGGCTTAGCGTAACTAAAAGTTATTAACACATACTTGCTTGTTAAAGCCAATCTTCTCCTCTGGAGACTTCTTGGTCAAGTTGGACAAAAATGACAAGGGGAAAACAAAGGCTGCCCTTCCAACCATAACAAGACCCAACAGTATTGAGCTAACCTGAACTGATATTCCAGGGCTGCAAATAAATTGAAAAACAAAAACAAAAACAACCATCAATCATGTTTAAAACTTTTGCCACTTACATATAATCAATAGTATATGATGAACTTCAATGACATAGAAACTTCACCTGTCGCTTACAAATTTCCACTTCTCAATGTCCAAAGCATCCATACCAACATAAAGGAATATGAATATCTCAGCAATAAATGACAATGTAGCAAAAGCGTGCCTGGGAAACAGTTGAAAAGAATATGTTAGAATTCAACCATCTTATGCAAAAAGAGGAGCAATTGAATACACTCCAGCAATATGGTTCTAAAAGTTGTATGACATACTTGGTGGTCACTCTTGAGCTCTCAGTCACATTATGCCAGGTGTAGTGAGACATCACGATCCCACAGAAAAACACAGTGAGGATTGCACTTAAATAGAATAACTGCAATCAACATAGCTTCAGACTTTCAGTATACTATATAACTATATCTAAAAATAAACATCTCCAAGAAAGGAAGTGATTCGATTTTGTTATAGAAAGAGAAAAAGGTTAGCAAGCCACTTAGTCAAGAAACTTACTTCAGCAAGCAGGTATGATAGATAAGCCATGAGTATCATTATAGCAACCTCACGATCTGTGGAGTGCCTGGAGTTCATCAAGAAGTCATCAAAGCCCATTATGAGAAGACAATATCTTTCCCGTCTCTCATGTAAGCTTAAAATTGTGCAATATAACAGAACACAAATTTCTAAGAAGGCAACGGTAGCCAGTTCTCTTGACTAGTCTTTCCCACAAGCCCCAGTTACCAACTTCAGGACAAATATGTATATCCAAGTATTTGCCAATTGCAACTACCTAGCAAGAGCATACAAAGGGAATGTTTATTTGTAAAGATAAATACACACGAACCTTCCAAAGTAGAGTTTTTTAATTATATAGGCGCTCAGTAGACCAGACTGCACCAGGGAAATAATCAAATATCAGTCTTGTGTCAATAGTGCAACGCATGTGCACACGAAACCAAATATAAGGACGCACAAGCATGAGAGAGAGAGAGAGAGAGAGAGACTCACAACAACCCCTAAGATGGTGCTTGAAGCAAACAAGTACAGAAAGTTTCCAACTAATTGCAGAGCTTTGCTTGTGCTGATATGAGATAAGTCAAAGTTCTGGACAGCATTGAACAGAACCACAGATGTGGCATCGTTCACAACACCTTCCCCGAACACTAGACTGTACAATAAGGGAGTGTCATCCTGACTAAGCACCTACACATTTCCAAATAAAAAATGGCTGATTAGTTAGAGTGCCAGCAAGTTTGACCAGCCTACAATGCTACAACTTAATAGTTTTTTTATTGGGTAAGTACGACTTATACTTACTTGTAAGGTGCAAACAGAATCCGTTGCAGAGAAGATTGCTCCAATTGCTGGAAAGGAAAAGAGATAGATGAGAGACAAGCAGAGAAGTTATCAATCACAATTGTGAAAAAAAATAACATAGAGGAAAAAGCAAGAAGTACCAAGGTAATCTCCAATATCAAGGTCTCCAATGTTCATTTTCTTGAAAATGCCAATGGCACCTGATCATGAAAATAGACATTATTAGTAATGGCTGAATCATTAGTGTAAAAAGTTCTATGAAACTTCCTACATTGGGAAATAAAAAACGGAAGATGGAAAGGATAGAAATACACACCAAATGATATGATAATGAATGATATCAAGGTGCCAACTGCTCCAAAAAGCATGATAGTGCTGAAATTGCGGAAGAATGATTTCTTTTTCACCTGGAACCTGAGGAAAAGAATAACATGGAGAAAATTAACTCATCGCGATACTTCTGAACAATTTAAAACCTAGTCAAATTAAACAAATATCACATGCTAGTATGCTACTGAGTAGCTTGCCTTTTAAAAGGTCAATGAGTTCACAAGACCACAAGAACTTCAACATCGTAATGAAAGAAGCATTAGGTTTTCGGTATGACTGAAGCCATTTTTAATGGAAAATATTTTCCTAAAAACTGTTTTCCAATTAGTATATTTTCTGGAAAGTGTTCTTTGGTGTTTAGTTGGTGGTGCAAAATAGCTTTCGTCAAAAATATATATTCAATATTAATATTAGCAAATTCGAGAGTGTTTTGATGAAACTCTTGAGTACTAAATATCAGTAACAATGTCGAAGTGTTACTTTAAGCAAGTAATATGAAGTTATAAATTGAGATGGTTCTATGGAAAATGATTTCCGCCTATCATTTCTGGCAACCAAACACTAGAAAATAACTTCCTCGTAAGCATTTTCCTCGAAAAGGATTTCTGTCATACTAGACAAAAGCTTAAAATCAGTTGATTAGAGCTCAGAAATTTGCTAGGTAAAATTTCCTGAACTGATAGAAAACCTGACAAGCTCTAAGAACCAACCCTATTATAGGAAAGAAAACCTTCAATTAAGAAGTTAGTAAGCTCCACATGAAAACCTATGAATGGCTTAAGAAGTTCAGATATCAAACATCTGGAACCAAGAAAGTTAGCATTTTAGCAACTAGTTATTGATTCAACCAGCTCTTTCTTTTTATCAGAAACAAACAGCTGACTTTATCCCAGAAACAGAAGAATTTCTAGCTCTTTTATCTGATAGAGATGGAAAAATAAACCAATAAGACATAACTGAAAATGTACATCAAGCAATGCTAAAAGGTACAGCATTTTGGACCCTAAGCTTTTAACGAAAATGCATTAGTTATATCCAAGCAGTCTTTAAGAAGTTATTGTCGTTCATTGTAATCGCTGTAGAAACATTATAATAGACTGCACAAGTAACATCTTGTTCTCAGGAAAGGTCAAACACTTTTAAATGCAAAACCTACCCAGCATTAAAAATGATCGGCGGAAGAAGGTAAATGAAGAAAAGATCTTCGCTGAACACTAAAATACGAGAGTTCTTTCCACCACTTATTAGTAGAATGACAACTCCAGTGCAAAGACCCTGTCATCCAAAGGTGAAGCCACAAACACATATACTAAGATCAGTTTATGTTCAATCACAGAAAAGCTTTCCAGCACAAAAAAAAAAAATTGATATTAACAAAAGATGAACTCACAATCACGAGGGCAGTTATGGACTCATTCATCCATCTATTTTCCTCCAACAAATGACCGACCACGATACACGCGCAGATAAGTGCAACAAATAAGTTTATTGACACCACCGATTGATGATCAGAAGTTGATAACCTGTTCATAATATTTCCCAGCAGCATCCCAACGTCGAAAGCCATTTTCGAAGGAATTCAATTCACCAGAATACTTGTGAAAATTTTCACAATCTATAAGTTTTCCTCTTTTTAATCAACTGAACTTCCAAGCTACAATCTTTGACAACCTTACATTAAAATAGACCTCTCCCTGCTCCAAACCAATAACGCAATTATTCTCAGATCACAAAATTAACAAATTTTCAACAACAAAAAAAAAATTAAAAATACTTCAAATATACATATAATATAGAAGCATAAAAATCCAGCTAAGACATTTACGTGCTTACATAGGCGCGTGGTAAAGAAAAAAAATAGAAAAGTGAGAAAGTCACAAGCCAAGATCAACACTAGCCACATGAATTAAACTCTACAAACTCCTGCATATATTCCTTTTTTTTTTTTTTCATTTTAAACAACCATTTGTAGTATATAAGCAACGCACATATCATAAACTAAAAACAACAAAAATCAAAACAAAAAATCAAAAAATCAAATAAAAATGAATGAAGATATTAAAACTTTACCGAACAAAATTGCAGTCAGAACGGCGTCGAATTGAGCTTAGAGAAACACTGAAAATTCAAATTTAATCAGATCTCAGATTATGTTTTAGCAAAAACTCAAACTGCTGCAGATTCTTCAGCAACAGCGTTTTTGCTAAAAAAAACACAATATTTTCTCCCACTTTTTGTTCGCTAAAACTCGAATTACAGAAAAGGAAATGAAGCGCACACAAATGAAATCACAGTTCGAAAACTTTTAAAAACCAAAGGCGCAATTCAGCACCAAATTCTCGCGCTCCAATAATTAAACAATTTAACGCTTGAGAAAATGAAGAACAAAAACAAAGCGAAATTTACAACCAATTCGAAAACTGACAAAGGAAAGTTCGAGAAAGAAATTTGATAAAGGGATCAGAAAGGAGAGGATTGATTCGAGCGATAAAAGGACAGATGAAATGAAATTAGAAGGCAAATTTATAGTTTGGGTGTAATCACAGATAGAGACTGGTCTTTAAAAACACGTTAGACTCATATTCACCGTTGATTGTGATGACCTGGCTAGATTTGAGACTATTTTGTCAGTTAATCTGAGCTTCATTTGTCCAAGTAAAATTGGCAATTACCTAACGAAGAGATCAACATTAAAACATAGTATCATATTTTTTTTTTATATTTGAAAAAATTAATTTTAATTTTTTTATTTTAATCGTAATGATTTATAACCACTAAAATCTCATAATTAAATTTACAAAAATAAATTTCTATTGAAAATTATGTTTTTCTTCTCTAACTCTTATTGATATAAAATATCTTCCAATTCAGCATACGTAGTATTACTACGTTTCTTCATTCAGGATAATTTAAAAACAAGTTATGTATACTATCTGTATAGGTCGGTCTGATTGATTTTCCTCTTTTTGTGTGCTCTATATTGGTCATAAATTTAAATTCAATGTCTTTTTAGATTCTGGTGCATAATTGTAATTTTTTAAAGAAGAATTAACTCAAATAGCACATCCAACTGCTTAAACTAAAAATAGTCAGTGAATATTTAATATATATATATAATTTCTATATTATATATGTATAATTATATATAATTAATATATGATATATGTATATGATTAAAAAAGTAAACAATAAATATTGCTGGCTATTTGTGTAAAGATCTTTTTTTTAAAATCATTTTTCTCTTAATTTTGTGAGGGGAAAAGGTTAAAAAGGTAAAGAACATAAAAGAGTTCGTGCAAAGACAGTTCAGTAACTAATATATATACGTACATTTTTTTCTTTAGAAAGTTGTACTTTACAGTAATTAATTAACTAAATATAAAAAGAAGGCCAAAAAGAAGTTAAAATAAAAGGAAACGGCTATTATTTAAATGGAGAAGAGGAAGAGGGAGAAGGGGACCCACTATCGCGATGATTGTGTCCTTTCGAATCTTAGGCTGTATGTATTACTGGAAGTTTCACCTTCCCGTTAATTAATGCACCTTTTCACTTTTACCTCTCTTTTTCACGTTTATTTTGTTTTAGCCTGTTTGGAAAGTCACTTTGGAAATAGATTTGGGTGTAATTGAATGTAATTATACAGTTTGACATGTTTGTTTAGCCAAGTAATTACTTGGTCATCATGAAATTGGGTGTAATTGGAGGGGTTGTAATTACACTCTCCAATTCTCAAGGAGGAGGTGAGAATTGGTGGTAATTACATTGTGTAATTACAAGATTGCTTTTTAGTTTCTTTCCTTTTTGTTTTTATTTTAATTTATTTTCTTTATAACTTTTTATTAGTATTATTTTAATTTTTTAATTTTATTTTTACTTTTTAATTTTTTTTTTAAATTTTGAAATATATTTTTCTTTGTACATTATTTATCTTTTATTTCTCTATCTTAACTCTTTGTGATTCCATGTAATTGCTTATATTATATTTTTTTTATTTTCTTATTCTATTTTTTGAAACTACACCTCCTAATATTAGAAATAACGAGTTATTAATAAACTTGGCATATAATGAGTGATGCACGTAAAGTGAAATTTCGTTATTGAATGTGGTTAGAAATTTACCATGTTTCCTAATCTTAAGTTGCAGTGGGACTTACTATTATTATGTTGGAATTTGACATATGTTATACTATTTTATTTTTTGAATTTTGAAATTGTGTTATATTCATGGTTCCAATTTACTTGTTTTAGTAGTATTGACTCATATTGCATGTTGTTCATTTTTTAGTTAGAATATTAGTTTTGTCAAACATTTGAATAATGTTATGAAACTATATTTATAAATATTAATTTATTTTATCAAACATGAATTCCATGATGTTCTTATAAAACGTATATTTTTAATTTTTGTAAGTATCTAAACTAAATATTATTAATTTTAAAAATATACTATACAAATTATTTTTATAATATTAGTTATAAATATATGATTACTAATTAATGTATATCCACGAAAAAATATACATTTAAATACCAAATATAATATTATTTATAGGCATACATTTATTATATTAATTTTTTAGTTTAATAATTACTTAATTTAAAATTTAATTTAACTGTATAATTACACTTGTGCAACCAAACAGTAAACTTGTAATTACATGTAATTACACTATGACAAACAAACAGGTCATCGTAATTGCACAACTGTGTAATTACTAGGCTGTGTAATTACTACCCTAGTAATTGTACCAATTCAATTACTCCCTCCGGTCCAAAATAAGTAATTTTTTGGCCTTTTTCTTGTGGTCCAAATAAGTGATTTTTTCAGATTTCAAGAATGAATTAATTTTTTTTTGCCTACATTATCCTTGGAGTAAATAGTGTTGGAATATGTGTTAGGAGTGTTTATGTGAGATAGTAAAGGTTAATATGGTCAATTTCATTGCTAATTAATGCTAAAAGGTGAATTTCTTAATCTGTGTGAAAACATCCAAAAAATCACTTATTTTGGACCGGAGGGAGTACATGGTTACTTTCCAAACAGACTCTAAGTGAAAAACATTAATCCTAGATGATTTGGAGCTTTAAATATCTTTCGAGACAGTTATTTAAATTCAATTAATAAAGATATTTACTACATTTGCTGACTTGATTGCTTAGATGGTCACTTAATTTGGGAGAACTGGCCATCAAATTACTCCTTCCGGTTCAAATAAGTGATCAGTTTCCTTTTAGCACGCCCATTAAGAAAATGCTAAATCCTATACAAAAATACCTAGTACGACTAAACTACCCTTATTAAATATTGGTCACTAGTTATAGTGAGGAGTGAGAAAACTTTTTAGGGATATGCACATAAGGGTAAAAGAGTAAAAACAAATTGAATTTTTTCTTGATTGCATAACTGGACACTTATTTTGAACCAAAATGAAAAAGTAAACTGGTCACTTATTGTGAACCGTAGGGAGTAAGAATTACTTTAATTTACCTAAATAACTCCAATATAATTGTCATTTGTATAGAATTTTGTATTTTCAGTGAGATTTAATAACCTGACAAATTTAATTTAAAAATAATAGTTAAATACTAATTACGAATATAGATCAATTTAGAATCAACCCAACCCTAAATCGACACGATACATGACCCGACCCATGCCCTTTTTAAACTTGTCACATTATTAAATTGCATTAAAAAGATACAAAATTCAATAAAGATATCTATTGAAACCAATTATGTAAGGTAAAATGACTTTTAAAGAAAAAAATAGATAACTTTAATGGCTAATTACCCAAATTTGAGTGACAATCTAAGCAATTAACTCTACTTTTACTGTGCTTATACTTTACAATAAAATGTTTGGCTTGTCGGAGAATAACTTTGTTATGACAAAAGTTATTATGTAGAAAAATTCAAATTATTTACTCCATCATTAAAGTGTAAGTTAAGGGTTTTCAAGACTATAACACATTTATGTTTGATTTTTTTTTTTCACATTAAATATCTACAAATTGATATTATCTACTAAACTTTTTAAGGTTATTTAGTTGTTGTTTCATCATATATGAATCAATAATTCTTTGTTGATCTTCGATTCCAATAAATATTTTTAAATCTTAACGAAACTATATGTTATCTAAATCACGGCATAACATGTGGTTTTCATAAAATGATCCCATGTTCATTCAATAATTGCATGTAATTGTTCAAATTAGGTAACTTGATCTGAAATTTTGTTAGTCAAATTATGGATTATGAACAACCACATGTTGGCTAATGGCTATCCAAACGAAGATCCTTACGCTTGTGATAAAAAAACGAATTGAATTTTACAAAAATGAGTGACTAAAAGAAGCAAACAAATGTGATTTTAACACATCTACATTATTAGTAAGGAATAAGTTCTTTTCTTTTTTCTTAATAATTGAACTTTCAAATATATAAGCACAACTTCTTCTCTCATTTCACATGATAATCAGATCTACACAAGGTTGGATAATAGAGGGCCACTACATGCCCTCTTGTCCATGTCTTTTTTTTTTTTTTTTTTGTATTTTTCTTATTTCCATATTAAAAGTTTTTTTTTCTATGGTTTTAAATTTTTTGGAAATTAACTGCAAAAATACAAAATAGAATCCAAAATTGCCAGTTGTCCCGACAACACTAGATGTTTGACAGATCTTAATGCACCTTCTAATTTTTGTTTGGTAGTAGGACAGCAATTTTCTGTGTCAGAAGAATAATATATAAGTCTCCAACCGCTAAAACAGTAAAATTCTTAATTAAGACCAGTTATATTGCTTTTTTGGATTACGTTGTAAAAAGCTACTACTACTTTATAAGTGGGGTTAGAATATTCCACTGTCCCTTTTGTTTACAGTCAAATAAAAGATCATTTCTTCTTGAACTATTATTCATCAGCAGAATTAGCAAAGATCCGTAGTTAACTAAAGTTTTATGTTCTATGTATTGGTCTAAATTTGGGCGGCTTGATAACTGTATATAAACAGGGTCGAGGACGAGGTCGACTACGGCATAATAACGAGAAGTCATCTTTAGAAGGATTATAGCTAAGGACGAGCAAATGAAGTAAATAAGTAACGGTAGGATAGATTTAGAAGTAGTTATAAGGAATATTGTACTTTCGAGGGTTTCTTGGGGATATCCCTTATAAATAGGAAGAGATAGAGAACAAAAAGGGATCTTCACTTCTTGATAAGAGCATTTTGTAAATAGTTGACTTGAGAGAATATACAAACATTGTCTTGTTCACTGACTCTATAGCTTTTACTCGCATTATTCATTCCTTGTCCTCAAGATTCAGGGATCCCTTATCCATCTACATTTATCTTAGTTCCACGTTGCTGTTAGGAAGGAGAATCACCCAAACCGTCTAACATTTGAGTGATAAATTTCTCTTTATTACATTTATTGCTATTGTCTACATTTATTGCATGTTCTTATTACAATATTCATTAATAAACGTTGTACACGTGCCTGTTCTTGTTATTCTTAAAAGTGGTTTGACTCCACGGATCAGTCCAAGATTTTTATCTAGATCTGATTATATTTAACTATGATTCATCCTCTATCTCATCATTAATTAGTTTAACAAAGAGTTTAATACTTTTTGATCAAACAATATGGCGCCGTCTATGAGAAGTTTCTAGTTAAAATTTTAGTTCTTTCTAGATAAAAAAAAAAACAAATAACAACAACAACATCATTCATCTCTTCCTAGTTTGCACGAACTAACAATGGTAGGAAAAGGAGATGAAAGATTGAAAGCAGTAGTAGACGTCACTGCCAACCTCTTGAACACCATCCACGAGGTTACAGAGAAGTCAAAGAGAACACGACGCCGAGTGCTACACCCAGGCGGAGCGACTCACCTCCCCCTCATGGAAGTGTAACCGCTTCACGTGAAAGAGGAGCCTCCACATCCACAGCTGAGGAAGCACCACCAGCAATCAAAAAACTACTAGAGACGTGGCTGACGAGCACTCTAAGCAACATACTCGACAAACCCGCTCAACGGGCAAATAGAAACGTCATACAGACGGATATCACAGCAACCGCCGACGAGCAACCCACTCCCCCAACAGGTAACACTCACACCGCTGTTGATGCAGGTAATGATGCACTTGCAGCCATTCTAAAGAACATGGAAGAAATGAAAAACGAGAACAAAGAACTCCGCGACCAGATGAGGGAACATCAAGAAAGGGTCGATAAGATGCCGGGCGCCCCAAAACTGCTACCAAAACGGGATGTCGGCCGATTCGTCGAACAACCCTACAGCGAGGAGGCAGCCCCACATGCCATATCCAAAACCTTCAAAATGCCACCATATTTGAAGATATATGACGGCACGACAGATCCCGAAGATCACATCATTCATTACGTTACAACAGTAAAGGGCAACGACCTCTCAAAGGAGCAAGTACCATCAGTGCTATTAAAGAAGTTCGGTGAGACCTTGACAGGGGAGCCTTAACCTGGTACTCATAATTACCAGCGCGATCTATAACAACATTTGAGGAAATGGCCGACAAGTTCGTCACCGCCCATGCCGGGGCTAAGAATGCGGAAGCCAGGGTAAATGATATATTCGCTGTTAGGCAATTACCTGCGAGGGACTCAGTGATTTTTTAGCTCGGTTTAACAGAGTAAGAATGAGATTACCAAATGTATCGGAGGGGATGGCGGTGACAGCTTTCCAAAGTAGGTTGAACAGGAATGGGTCAAGAGCGACAAGAAAACTATTAAGCAGACTCATGAAATACCCTCCCACCACCTGGGAAGAAATTCATAACGCCTACTGCGCCGAGGTGAGAGCAGACGAGGATGACTTTAACGGTCCAATCTAACGGTTAACGTCGGTCCAAACAGAGCCAAGGAAAGACTGTTGTAATGACGGTCGAAGAGACCAGTCAGGTCCACGCCTCAATCGAGACAGACACCAATCTTATGTCAGAACAGCCATTCCACCATCTCCTCGCCATGCGGAAAGACCGTCTAGGCCGCATACAGGGACTCATCGGAACAAACGAGGTATGCCTCCACTCTTATCTGCTCACAATTTTTGTATTTTCCCCTCAGAAATAGTGTACGCACTAGAGAAGCTCGGCCCAAAGGTGAAGTGGCCACAGAAGATGAAGTCCGACCCAAGTACCAGAAAGTCGAACGTCCTCTGTAAGTTCCATCAGGAGCGGGGCCGCAAGACAGAGGACTACATAGCCCTACGGCAAGAAGTAGTGAACATGCTTCACCAAGGGCACTTAAGGGAGCTGATGAGAGACTGAGGACGAGCCAACTTCGGCCGCGGACAAGAATAACACCAAGGCCCTCCAAAGCCACCTCCCCTTCCCGCACCATCCAAATGATCATCGGTGGAGGCGACGAAGCAGCAATCAACCACGTAAAGTTTACCACCACACATAAACTGAAGCGATCAGTCACCCACGAACGGTATGACGACCTCGGAGAAAGTATCATCTTCGATAATTCAGATACCAGCGGTTTGACTTTTCCTCACTTCGATGCTCTTATCATTGCTTTACGTATTTCAGATACCGATTTAAAAAGAATAATGGTAGACGAAGGAAGCGGCGCGTGTATTATTCACCCTCGAGTTCTCGCACAAATGCGACTCGAGGACAAGATAGTACCACGCTGCATTACACTAACATGTTTTAACAATGCAGTTGAGCGAACCTTAGGAGAAATAACGCTGCCCGTTCTGGCCGAAGGCGTCACCCTTGAAACAACATTCCATGTTATGAACTAAGACATAACTTACAACGCCATAATAGGGTGACCCTGGATACACACCATGAGAGCCATCCCGTCCAGCATATACCAAATAATCAAGTTCCCTCTCCATGAGGGATATTCAGCATCAAAGGCGAACATCGCACAACCCAAGAGTGCTACCGCATCGCCCAAGATTGTACACACACTTAACAGCTAAAAGGAACAGATTCGGAAGCATAGCAATTATCAAAGTCAGGGTCAGAACTCAATGAACAAAAAAATGTTATCAAGAACCCCAACGTCGTGGAAGCCGCAGGGTCAACGGTAGAAGATCTTGACCCCGTCCAATTAGAAATCAGCGACAACAACAAAAAGGCTTACACAGGCCATAAACTCTTCGATCCGGGTAAGTTTCATAAGTTTTTAGTTAACAACGCCGATCTGTTTGCCTTCTCCCACGCAGATATGACAGGTATCCTGAAAGACGTTGCCATACACAAATTGAACGTCGTAAGAAGAAAATTCAATGCCCAATCAATGAAGCCGTCAATGATGAGGTGGATAAGCTACTCGCTAGCGGCTCCATCCGGGAGTCAAAATACCCTCAATGGGTCGCCAACATAGTCATGGTGAAAATGAAAAATGGGAAGTGGCGGATGTGCGTGGATTTCACGGACCTAAACAAGGCCTGCCCAAAAGACTCCTTTCCGTTGCCTCATATCGATCAGCTCATTGATGCAACAGCATGGCACGAGTTGTTGAGCTTTTTGGACGCCTACTCAGGTTACAACCAAATCCTCATAGAGGAGGAGGACCAGGAAAAGACTACTTTCATCACCCATCAAGGAACGTACTGTTACAAAGTCATGGACCAGGAAAAGACTACTTTCATCACCCATCAAGGAACGTACTGTTACAGAGTCATGCCTTTTGGGTGAAGAACGCAGGGGCGACTTATCAAAGGTTGGTCACCAAGATGTTCAAGGACCAACTTGGCAAAATAATGGAAGTTTACATAGATGACATGTTGGTCAAATCAAAAAGGAAAGAAGACCACATAGACCACCTGAAAGAGGCCTTCGGTATACTAAGGCAATACGATATGAAGCTGAACCTCGAAAAATATGCCTTCGGCGTAACTTCGGGCAAGTACCTCGGCTTTTTGGTATCACAAAGAGGCATCGAGGTCAACCCCGACCAAATCAAGGCCATCGAGGGAATACCTGAAGTAGTAACCAGTAAGAAATAGGTGCAAAAATTGATAGGTCGCATAGCTGCCCTATCGAGGTTCATCTCACGATCCTCCGACAGATGCCACAAATTCTTCAACGTGCTCAAAAAGGACAACGAGCTCTAGTGGAATGCAGAATGCATCAAGGCCCTAAGAGAACTAAAGGCGTACTTGTCCTCGCCCCCGCTACTCGCCAAAGCAGAACCCGGAGAACGCCTCCTGATATACTTGGTAGTATCAGAGGTCGCAGTAAGTGCAGTATTTGTCCGTGAAGATAAACGTACGTAATCTCCAATCTATTATATTAGCAAAACTCTAGTCGACGCCGAAACGAGGTACGCTCACCTTGAAAAATTGGCCTTGGCATTGGTTATAGCTTCACAAAAGCTTAGACCCTATTTTCAATGCCACCCCATATCGGTGGTAACGACCTTTCCCCTACGGAGCATCCTGCATAAACCCAAACTATCGGGGAGATTGGCCAAGTGCACCATTGAATTGAGCCAGCACGATATAAAATATAAGTCGCGAACAACGATAAAATCGCAGGTACTCGCCGACTTCGTCGCCGATTTCAGTGCCAAAATAATGATTGAGGTCGAGCAAGAAACTTCTCGTACCTCACCCAGTCTACCCGACCTATGGGTCCTATACATCGACGGCGCATCCAACGCGTCAGGATCTGAACTGGGACTCATACTCGAGGTCCCAACAGGCAAAGTCATCCGCCAATCCATACAGTGACTTGATATAACTAAAAATGAGGCCGAGTATGAGGCCATAATTGTAGGATTAAAGCTAGCTCTCAAATACGGAGCGCGACGAGTCGTCCTCAGATGCGACTCATAACTCGTTGTCAACCAAGTCACGGGGACTTTCCAAATCAAAGAGCAGAGGCTACAAAGCTACCATGCAGAAATTCATAAACTACTACCAGAATTAGACGAATGTCGACTCGATTAGATACCTCGAGCACAAAACATCGAGGCAGACGTCCTCGCCAAGTTAGCAGCGGCCACAAAAAACATTACAAAAGAAAACGTGGTCACCCTCCTCCTCTCGTCGATAGACCAACTTGAGGTACACTTTGTAAATTTGATTTGGGAATGGCGCAACCGTATTATAACATATTTGCAAGAGGGAGTACTCCCACCGAACAAAAAGGAAGCCAAAAAGCTTCGAATGTAGGCGGCAAGGTACAACTTCATAAACCACGACCTATACAAAAGAACGTTTGGAGGCTCCCTAGCAAAATGCCTAGGGCCGAACCAAACAAAACGCGTCCTCGAGGAAGTGCACGAAGGCCACTGCGGTGCCCATACCGGCAATCGGGCCCTCGTCAGATGCCTCATTCGAGCAGGTTATTATTGGCCCACAATGAAGAAGGAAGTCGCCGACTACATCAAGAAATGCAAACAGTGCCAGAAATACGCTCCTATGATACACCAAGCGGGCGAACACCTCCACTCTGTTACATCGTCGTGGCCGTTCATCAAATGTGGAATGGACATCGTCGGACCCCTCCCAGCAGGGCGAGGTAATATATAATTTCTTTTGGTTTTAACTGACTATTTTCCAAATGGGTAGAAGCAGGTGCATTCGCCCAAATACGTGAACAGGGAGTTATCATATTCATATGGAAAAACATCATATGCCGCTTTGGCATCTCCAAAGAAATCAGCTGTGACAACGGAACGCAATTCACCGGAAAGAAGACCGCCGGATTCTTCGAAAAATGGCACATCAAGCAAATACTCTCCACGCCATATCACCCTACCGGTAACGGCCACGCCGAATCCTCCAACAAAATAATACTAAATATCTTGAAGAAAAAGCTTGAGGACGGCAAGGGACTATGGCCGGAATTACTACCAGAAGTACTGTGGGCATACCGCACTACGCGAAAAACAAGCACGGGAGAAACTCCATATTCACTAGTCTATGGGACTGACGCCATGATACCAGTCGAGGTCGGGGAACCCAGTTTGAGATACTCCAATGAAAGCGGACCAAGTAATGACGAGAACAGGAAACAAGACTTCGACGAAGTTGAGGAGCGGAGAGACATGGCTTACATAAGAATGATATCCCAAAAACAACAAGCAGAACGGTACTACAACAAAAAAGCCAAAGTACAACCACTCAAAGTTGGAGACTATGTACTCAAGGCCAAAACACAGGCGAGCAAAGATTCAAGAGAAGGCAAACTAGAGACCAATTGGGATGGTCCATATAAAATAACGACAACAGCAAACAAAGGATCATTCCAACTAAAAACAATGGAGGGAAAGCTACTACAAAACAATTGGAACATCGCCCACCTCAAATACTTCAACTTCTGAAAATGGATGCCCTCCAAGTCGTACTCTTTTTCCCTCACCCGGGTTTTGTCCCAACTGGGTTTTCTCGGGGAGGTTTTTAATGAGGCGACGAAGGGGATGTCTCGAAGTTCAAGTATAATTCATCACCCCGCATGCCTACTACTTCTCCAGGCCGAACGATGAAGGGACTAGGTACAAGGGAACTTCTCCAATATATGTATGAAACAAACAAAAACATGTTATATTCTCTAATGAATGAAATAAAACGGCATTTTTACTCTCCACAAAGTCTTTTTACACTTTACATTCGACCTCGCTCGAATTACTTTACATTCGACCTCGCTCGAGTTACTTTACATTCGACCTCCCTCGAGTTACTTTACATTCGACCTTGCTCGAATTACTTTACATCTGACCTCGCTCGAATTACTTTACATCCGACCTCGCTCGAATTACTTTACATCCAACCTCGCTCGAATTAATTTACATTCGACCTCGCTCGAATTACTCGACATTCGACCTCGCTCAAATTATTGGACATTCGACCTCGCTCGAACTACTTAATATATTCGACCTCGCTCGAATTTTTCAATGTTCGACCGTGTCAAACCTCGATCTCATCCAAAAATCAGGGACTTCCCCACGTAGCAAAAAGAAAAGAGAACGAAAATCAAGAAATACATAGCAAAAAGGGAACTGTTCCATTTCAACTGTCGAATTACAATACTTTTTACAAAGGGCTCAAAGACACCCCCACAAAAATAGCAAAGCAAAACAAAAACTAAGTACAACAGCTTCAAGCCACATCATCCCCATCGGCGTACTCATCATCATATCAAGGATCAGAGGCGAGCCAATCCGCGTCGTCGTCATCCTCATCCCCACCAGTCGTACCAGGGGCGTAACCACAAGTTTCATGGGCCGCACGTGCCTTGACACGGACGCCCTCAAACTCTGCTTTGGAAACTTTCCCGATGGCCTTCAAAGACTTATAGACGTTAATTTGAGCCTCGGCGTGAACCCATATCTCATACAACTCCCGCGGCTCACCGGGATCAGCTGAAGTATGAGACGTAGACGATTGTGACTGCCGTCGCACCTCCTCGGCCCTCAAGACAACAACCTGATCGTTTAACCCAGAAAACTCCGCCTCCAAACCCTGGATCCATTCTTCTAACCCCGCCACCTTAAGCGCCGATGTCTCCACCTCATTAGCCCACTCGGACCTACAATTGCGGAGGGAAGCTTCTAAGGCCACCACTTCAGCCATAGCGGCCATTCTGCCTTTCTCGGCACGACTCAATTCTTCGACCTTGGCACTCAGTTTGCCCCTTAGATCGATAGCCCTTGCCTCCCTCTGCCTGAGTTCAGCCTTTAAGGATGCCACCTGCGTTTGAAGGTCAGCATTCTCAGCCATCACCTCCCTGCTAACCTCGAGCTCGTCCTCCTTTGCCTTTAGAGCCGCCTCAAGCTTGCTGCACCTACTGATGGCCCTCATTAGCTCATCATCACTCTCCCTTAGCTCTTCATTTTTATTCGTCAGCTCATCACCTTTCTGTTTAAGCCCATCGCGAAGCGACTGAAATTCGCCGTCCTAGCTAAGCAAGTCGGCCAGCATTCGGTGCTTGGTGCGATACTTCTTGTACTTGGAGGTCATCTTCTTAAAAATGGTCGTCCTTCGCTCCTCCCGCCAGTCACGCTCGATCCCCATGATAAGAGTCTGACATGCAAAAAGAGAGGAGTCAGTGCGAAGCGAATTACACATGTGAAACAAATCCTAACATAAAAAAACACTTACTCGCAGAGCCATGCCGGATATACCTAACGATAGATCCGCATCGTTCATCTCCTGTAGCGCCGCATTCTCAGAAGCCGTGCACAGGGGAGAAAAGGCCGGCACCGCCCGTTATGAGTTGGCCAAGAGGTCGTAGTCCATGGGAATGACTATGTGCCGGTTAGGACCCTCCGTCCTTATCTCCATGCTAGTATTCCTCTCCAGAAAGACCCGTACCTCCTCAGGGTCGACGTCCAAGCCTGAATCGTTGTCCTCCGCAGGGACCATCCTACTTCCCCCGATGATGCGCCATCTTCTACGGCCCGTGTAAGCTCTCCGCTACGACGAACTGCCTCCACCCCAGAGGGCCTCCTCTCCATGACGGCACCTGCCGTGAAAATAGTCTCTACATCCGGTGCAAGTGCAGATTCCGCTTCCAAAGCAATGAATTTTTCCGGCTCGACGTCAGCGACAACAACCTTCCCGGTTTCCACCCCTCGCCTTTTCCTCAACGCTGACTCCTCACCATTAGATGGCTCGTCTACAAGATGATAGATGGGCTGGGAAGAGATCTCATCCCGCACATCAACAATTTGAGGGGCGAAGTCCCTCCTTGGCGGAGTTTGAGTCCGACCTCCTCGAGCAAACTCGACTAAAGCAAATTGCATCCCAGCCGTTGCGATAGATTGGTCAAATGCAGGCACTGGAGCTTCCTTCTTGGAAACTCGCCGACCTGGCACCAAAAGGAGGTCGCATCAAAGAGCAATGGTGAAAAACAATAAGCTGAGGTAGAAGTGACACTTACTGGATGGAACCTTGGGTCCAAAGCGCTTGTGAAAGGACGCCCAATCGCGAATTCCCATAGTATGGGGTAACATGCGAGACACTCGATCTTCAATATTAAAAACGGGAGAAGGTGCACGCCTCTCAGCTAAAAACAAGAAGGCCGCAAATGAGTCGATAATAAAAGAAATAAAATAACGAGTGTACGGCAAGATACTTATGATTATAATTCCATTGTTCGGGAAACCCGGTCAGATTCGCCACCAGGTGCTTGGTCTTGATGAAGAAATACTTATGCCAGAACCGCCGGTTCGCTTTATCATCCATCCCGACCACCAAACCTTTTATCGCACGATGACGCAAGTGTATCAATGTACCTCTATAAAAACTAGGTGAAAATACATGCAGCAGGTGACGTATATTGACCTCGCAGCTGGCCAATTCTGCGTACTTTGCCAGCATCAGAAATACTTTATACAAATAAAGGGAAAGCTGTGTCGGGCAGACGTTATAAAATCGGCAAAACTCTTTCGCTAATGGGGGGAAGAGGAAGAGAATAACCAATTAAGAATGGGTAAATGTAAAAAGCACAGTTGTCGGGTCGGTGAACTTCACGATGTCGCCCCGGCAGGAACAATTTCGACGTGAGAAGGAATGCGATGTTTAGACCGGAGGTCGTTTATCTGAGGCGGCCCCGTCTCGAAAAGTCTCTGAGTAGGAGCAGGAGCAGGTTCCTTTAGGAAGTCGTGTTTGACCAAAGGATTTTTGGGGACTATCTCCTCCACAGTGGGGAACCTATCATCATCTTCAATCATGAATTCCTCGCCACCGGGAGGAAGAGCCACCGATAAAGGAGTGGCATCGGAGAGCTCATCGTGAATGTGAGGGGATTCTGACATATTTCCATAGAAAACGTATGCAACAAAATCTGGAGAAGGTATCGACTGGGTGAGAAGTCAGGGACTAGAATTGAAGAAGCTTCAAGGAATTGAAAGCGGAGATCGGAGAAGAAGATCAAACGAACAACAATGCACAGGCAAAATGAGAAATGATAAAAAATTTCAAAAATAAATCCCCCCCCCCCAATCGATTTATAGGGTTGGGTGGCACCAGAATCGAAATAGTAGACCGTCAATGGAACCGAAATCGAAACGATAGAAGCACAGACACTATATCGGGAAGACGCGTAATGATGACGAGTGTGACCATGACGTCACCCCACGCTAGCCACCCCAACTACAGCCACACTGGCCACGCCGCTTTTTTGACCTCAGCCAATTCGATTTAATCAACATGACCAAATTTCTTCTAAACGGATGTAGACCGGGTCCACTTATCGAGGACGTGCAAGATCACGACCTTAACAAGTAGAGGGACTAACTGTATTGGTCTAAATTTGGACGGCTTGATAACTGCAGATAAACAGGGTCAAGGACGAGGTCGACTACGGCGTAATAGCGAGGAGTCGTCTTCAGAAGGATTATAGCTAAGGACGAGCAAATGAAGTAAATAAGTAACGGTAGGATAGATTTAGAAATAGCTATAAGGAATATGGATATTCCTTATGTTGTACTTTCCAGGGTTTCTTGGGGATATCCCTTATAAATAGGAAGAGATAGAGAACAAAAAGGGATCTTCACTTCTTGATAAGAGCAGTTTGTAAAGAGTTGACTTGAGAGAATATACAAACATTGTCTTGTTCACTGATTCCATAGCTTTTACTCGCATTATTGATTCCTTGTCCTCAAGATCCAGAGATTCCTTATCCATCTACATTTATCTTAGTTCCACGTTGCTATCAGGAAGGAGAATCACCCAAACCGTCTAACATTTGGGTGATAAATTCCTCTTTATTACATTTATTGCCATTGTCTACATTTATTGCATGTTCTTATTACATTATTCATTGATAAACGTTGAACACGTGCTTGTTCTTGTTATTCTTAAAAGTGGTCTGACTCCACGGATCAGTCCAAGCTTTTTATCTAGATCTGATTATATTTAACTAGGATTCATCCTCTATCTCATCATTAATTAGTTTAACAAAGAGTTTAATACTTTTTGATCAAATAATATAATGATAATGGCGAAAGTCTTCTACATAATATGTGAGGGGTCAATTTTTATACTTCGTCTATGTGGTGGTGTTCGGTTACGAGAGTCTATCGAGTTTTTCTTTGGTCGTAATTTTTTCTTATGACTTTTAGATATTTTAAATTGTTAATAATTGTCACTTATAGTATTTTTTACATAATTTTTAATAATTGTCACTTATAGTATTTTTTTACTTAATTTTTAAATAATGATTTTTGTATCAAAATATTCAAAGATTCTATATTCGAATTCACTGTAGAAATTAAGAAGTTTGACTCTCGAATTTCAAATTTCGAACTTTGCCACATAAATCGGGATAGAGAGTAGTTTCGTTTCTCATCTCTTTTGCATAATCTTATAATTAAATAAAAATCGACTGTTATATTCAATTTGTTGGAGAAGCTATGATTGTTGAATGTGTACAATTAAAAAGGCTTGGGAAAGAGCGAATCACAATTAGAGACAAATCCAGAATTTTAACGCGACGGAGGCATCACTATTTTGCTCAACCGGTGTCCTTAAAGGCTTTTAGTATTTAGTGTTCAAGTTATTTATGTATTGGAGAAAATCAATATTACACTTGTAATCAATTATGTGACTGACGTTGCAAGACACGTGGATCAGTAGAAAAGCGACATCTGGAGAAGAATACTTAAAGAGACGCGAGTCTAAATAGGTACGAGCAAGGCATCTAAGAGACAAGAATAAACGGTTGCTCGGGTCTCTTTATAATTTGAAGAAATAACAATGGAATGAATCAAGACAGCAAAAAGTACAGATTCGTTAACCTTCAATTAATGAGTATGAATGATTAGAAACGTTACAGAATCTTTATGAAACAATTACGATTGCCAAATATAACATTTCATTAATATCATTAATTGCTCATTATGACTCAATTATGAGAAGGAAGAGACGTTGTACTTAGAAATAGCTATAAAAGAGGGAGAAATGACATTTGTGTGGACACATTTTGATTATTGTTGAAATATACTTATTTACTTTGCTTTATACCGATTGTTTTACTATTTCTCGTTCTAATTTTTCTTTTTTCATTACAAAGATATTCTTTTATTCGATTATCAGAAGCCCGAGTACTTCTAAAGTAAGCTTTGACCGAAATTCCTATTTTCTGGTTAAACAAATTGGTTTCGTTGCCGGGATTCTAATAATCTCCTCACTTTCCAAATCCATTCTTCTATTAAAAAAATCATGTTGAACATCAACGACAACGACCAACAAAATTTACAAAACCAACAAACTCAGCAACATCAGTTAAATCAACTAAATCAACAAGGAGATGGAACTCCAGTCCCCTCACCAGGGAACTCTCCTCGACAGTCTCGAGAGGGGACTCCTAATGGATCTGAATCAAATATGAATGAGCAGCGTGCGAACGATCAAGCTATTGATGAACCGTGGAAGCAATTAATCGCCTAACAGGTCAACAATGCTCTTCAAGCTTTTGTCAGCAGTTTGTCGACTATACCACCAACTCCACCTCCAAACAACAACGCAACCGTAGAAAATCCCCGCTCGGGACTCGTTAACTCAGGCAGCGGAGGAATTCCCAGTGAATCTCGTGATGGAGGATCAAGTAACCCAGTTAACTCTGATTTACAAAGTTTAGTACTAACTTTGCAGAAGCAGCTCAAGGAACAGAGCGATCGCATAGAGCAGATACCTGGTGTACGGCATGTAATCAAGGGAATAGATATGGAAGAATACTCTCAACAACCTTGGAAGCCAAGTGCCGCTCCTTTGCCAATTCCAAAAAAATTTAAGATGCCCGATATCCCGAAGTACGATGGAACAACTGATCCACGGGACCACGTAACTGCATTTACAACCGGCGTAAAGGGCAATGACTTGGCCAAGCAAGCAATTGAATCACTATTGGTCAAAAAGTTCGGAGAAACACTCACGAAGGGAGCACTGACATGGTACTCTCTTTTACCTGAAAATTCTATTGATTCTTTTGTTGAGCTTGCAGATTCGTTTATAAAAGCACACTCGGGAGCTCAGAAAGTTGAAAAGAGGATGGAAGACATTTTCAAAATTAAACAAGGGGATACAGAGCTGCTCAGGGAATTTGTAGACAGATTCCAGCATGAAAGGATGATGTTGCCACGTGTTCCCGATTACTGGGCGGCTATGGAATTTACCAGTAATCTGAATGAAAAAAGCTCGGAAGCCACGAGGAGACTTAAATAAAGCTTGAGAGAATTTCCTGCAACAACCTGGAATGATGTTTATAATAGATACAACACAAAGCTGCGGATAGAAGAAGATACTATCACTCAGTCTTAGAAAGATGAAAGAGTGAGTTCAAGGCGGGCGGAAACTGAAAAAAGGTCCGGTAAAAACAGGTACGAACCTTATTTGGGACCATTAGGAAGGGATTCACGTTCAAAACAGGAAAATCCAATGTATGGCCCTGGATCAAGGGACAGAGAATCAGGTTCGTCATCAAGGTACGGAAATGAGCGAAACACGCGAGACACATGGGATGACGACAGACGATCAAAAGCAAAAATTAGTGGTTATAGTTCTAATGTTAGCACATCTGAGTTGGTGGTTGTTTTAAGAACCTTGGGAGATAAGTTACGGTGGCCAAAAGAAATGAGGTCAAACCCAAACAGGAGAAATCCCGATTTTTGGTGCGAGTTTCACAATGATCACGGTCACAAAACGACGGACTGAAGATTGCTACAAGGTGAAGTGGAGCATCTATTAAAACAAGGTTACTTAACCGAATTGTTCAGTGAAAAGGGAAAACAAGCATATATGAAGAATAGGCAAGAACCGCCGAAACCGCCATCACCAAAAAGAATGGTTAATGTCATAAGTGGAGGGGAAGAGGTCAATGGCGTAACATACACGGCAGCAAAGAAGGTATCAAAAATCACAATCACCCACGGGAAGCGAGTTCGTCAAGTTTTGGAAGAAGATAGTATAACATTTAATGATGCTGGTGCAGATGGCGTGCTGACCCCACACAATGATGCATTGGTAATATCTTTACTTGTACATGATACTAATGTAAAGCGAGTTTTGATTGATCCAGGTAGTTCCGTAAATATCATTCTGTTAAGAGTGGTAAACGAGATGCAAGCCAATGATAAATTGGTACCCAAATCACGGACCTTGTTCGGTTTTGACAACTCGAGCGTTATAACAAAGGGGGCGATAATACTCACCACATTCGCAGAAGGAGTAGTCAAAGATACCAAATTTCAAGTGATAGAAATGGATATGGCGTACAATATGATTCTCGGCAGACCGTGGATTCACGAAATGGATGATGTTCCGTCTACCCTACACCAAGTTATCAAGTTTCCCTCACAATGGGGAATATGACAAATCCGTGGTGATCAACAGGCTTCTCGAAGCATTAACTCAGTGGCAGACTCAAGTGCGAAAAGCGATGAAAAATAGCAATTACAGAATTCAGTTGAGGATTTAGCAACGCAAGCCTCAACTATAGACGGACAAACAGATGTAGACTCAAGGCCCGATAGTATTCAAGAACCAGAAGAAAATGAAAACATCAAAACAACAATCGAGGAACTGGAAGCTGTGGTACTGTTTATACATTGGCCGGACAGAAAAGTCTACATTGGANACTGGAAGATCTCAAATCAAGATCCAAGCCCTCTCTCTCTCTCCGATCTCAGCTAGTGCAAACAAAAAGAAGAAGCCCCTCCCCCCCCCCCCTTCCTAAGGGAAGATCTCTGTAAGGCATCTCCCGCCCTCGACTCCCGGATACGAGCTCCGGCCAGAAACCGGCACGGAGATATCTCGAGCCGAGAGTCGCCTCAAGACAGCCTATATACCTTGGTTGGGAAGACAACGGATAAGCCGCTCAAGGTCTCGAATCCAAACCGAGCTTCAGCACTCAATACCCGCAATATGGGACTCAGGCCATGCGCCTTCGCCAACAAAGTTGACAAAGTTCAACAATAGTTGAACTGGGACTCAGGTTGTGCGCCTTCGCCATTAAATCAAGGCCGTGCGCCTTCGCCAGTAAGTTCAACTACGGTTGAACCAAGATTCAGGCTATGCGCCTGATCGCGGCCGTCTCAACGCTACACAATGGTAGGAAGAGTGGGTAGTAATAACTAATACCTGAAGTGGATCGGGATCGAATTTCCACAGGGAGCTTGGAATGGAGTTGTATTGCCGGTTTAGTTTAGAATTGCGTTTGTACTTCTAATTGCACTCCTAACATTTTTGGGGGTTTTTATATTTAAAACTACTTTTGTAATCTAAGGATTAAAGCTAAATTATGCTAAGGAAATATTGCTAAGTTGTGCTTGATATAGGAAAAAGGCACTAGGGTTGTGACACTACCTAGGTGGCTAGCTAACGGGTAGAAGCTACTAAGGGGAGATTGATAAATCTGGGTTTAGTGCTATAGCCGTTACACAATTGCACTCATTCTCACACCTCTCGTTAGAGAGAACGATTTTGCCCAATTGACTCTCTCGAGACCAATTAGGTAGGCCAACTAAACCGGGCAACTAGGGCACAAGTAGGGTAGTTACTCTTTCGAGGTTTAACCCGTTAATTGGGACTACCATTCTCATGGGTCCATCCCAATTCCTTGTTACATTAACTTTTAGGGTCATATGACTCTCTCTCTCTCTCTCAAGAAGAGTTAGACCCACTAAGCTTGAATTCATGTTTGCAACCACAAATTCTAAATTGAAACACAAAATCAACCCAAATAACAAATACCCAATCTCAATCTCACCCTAGAATGCAACACTCATTAACTACCCACACTAGGGTTGAGCCACAACCCTAGCTAATGGGTTTAGCTAGACATAATTAAAGAAGAAACAGTAGAAATAGATGATGAAATGAACATAATAATTGATTACTACTTAAAATATATGATATTCAAGAGTAAAATTGCCAAAATAGGCTACAAAATACTTCTCATGAGCGCAGCTCACGCTCAGCAGCTAAAACATAACCTAAAAATGTCAAAAAGATCTATTTATACCGAGCTAGAAAATCTGGACAAAAATGCCCCTGCGGGGTAGGCGCGAACTACGCAAAAAGGGAGCGTGACCGCGTTGGCTCTTGGACTCTTGAACTCTGTTCTCTGAAGTTGGGACCGCGGACCGCGCAGAAATGGAGTGCGGCCGCGTTTCAGGACGGGCGCGGACCGCGTAGAAATGGAGCGCGGCCGCGTGGCAGTACTTTGGCAAAAACACCATCTCTCTGAATCTCATCTATGCGGACCGCGTAAAAAGGAGCGCGGACCGCGCAGATTGCCCTTGAATGACCCAGTCTCTGAATCTCCTAGCGCGGCCGCGTGGCAAAACAGTGCGGTCCACGCTAGGTCTTCTTGTTCCCCACTTCAATTGGTCTTTGACACTTGGCAGGTTTCACTCCGTTTTGAGCCGATCTTTGATATTTGTCATCTTGTCGCTCAAACCTGCAATCAAGCGCAACTTGTAAGGATTTTGGGATTATTTTGTGGCAATTCATAACAAAAGCAATAGCAAGTAGGGGTATAATCATGTTAAAATTCTAATTTATCAACTCCCCCAAACTTAAACCTTTGCTTGTCCTCAAGCAAACAAAATAAGACCCACCCCAAAAGAGCAATCCAAGAATTTCCAGCTATCCTAAAGTAACCTCAACAAGCATCAATTGGGACTAACAATTGCCCTCAATACGAATGCATCATTAACACATTTTAGGCTTTTGAAAACTATGGATCAAGTGTGCCACAAGAGCATCAAGGGTTGACACATTTCATCAAAGAGCTTTTCTCAAATACCTTGGTCATTGTGGAACCCAAACTCAAACATCCTCAACTCTCCCTAAGCGAACCTCACCTTTTAGAGTAGTGACACACAAACCGAGGTTGATGGGATTTTCACTCAATTCTCTCAAAAAGAAGGTCACAAATCCGGCTCTAGGTACCATATGCTTGCCCCTTATGTAAGTATCCACTAATGTAGGTTCCGTTCAACTCAAGATCATATAGGGCTTTTGTGGAGTCATTGTAAAGGCTTTTGGGCAAGGATAAGCCATGTTTTGTTCAAGTGGGTTCAATCTTCCCTTAAGCACTTCTTTTGATTCATTTTGGCACACTTTCTTGACTCATTTGAGTGTTCACTTCTTTTTCAAGGGGTTTGAAGNNTTGGGACCGCGGACCGCGCAGAAATGGAGCGCGACCGCGTTTCAGGACGGGCGCGGACCGCGTGGAAATGGAGCGCGGCCGCGTGGCAGTACTTTGGCAAAAACACCATCTCTCTGAATCTCATCTACGCGGACCGCGTAAAAAGGAGCGCGGACCGCGCAGATATCCCTTGAATGACCCAGTCTCTGAATCTCCTAGCGCGGCTGCGTGGCGAAACAGTGCGGTCCGCGCTAGGTCTTCTTGTTCCCCACTTCAATTGGTCTTTGACACTTGGCAGGTTTCACTCCGTTTTGAGCCGATCTTTGATATTTGTCATCTTGTCGCTCAAACCTGCAATCAAGCGCAACTTGTAAGGATTTTGGGATTATTTTGTGGCAATTCATAACAAAAGCAATAGCAAGTAGGGGTATAATCATGTTAAAATCCTAATTTATCAACTTCCAAGACCTTACTTCCATAGGAGCAATTGTTAACAATTTCTCTACCCAACCATGGAAATCGGAAATCTCCTCAACAGTTCCCATTATTGCTGAAAAGGAAAAGTAAAACAGTTACGGGAAGTACAGGCTCTACAAAAGAGAAAAAAATAAAAGTTGTAAAGAAAACTTACGTGCAAAGTTCCACTTCTCAGGGAAGGGCATATTCTCTTCACCTACTAACCCACTGGTAGGAGCAGCAACAAATCGGGCATACTAGCCACGATCTTTATCGTCCTCAGGGCTGACTAAAACTCTTTTACTCCTTGCCACGAGAGTAAAAATCCCATGACGGAATAATTTAGGACAGTAGAGATGGATTAGATGATAAAAGGTGAAAGGTAATTGAGCCAGGTTAGCCAAATACCTAAGACATACTACAGCCCTCCATACAATAGGGAAAATCTGTCCTAAACACATATTGAAAAAACGGCAAAATTCAATAATGACTGGGTCAATAGGAGGTCTAAAATCTAATGTTAGGGGATACGTATACACCAAACAAAAGCCAGGTTTAAAAGAAGTGATCCTTTGGTTTTCATTGGGGACCAGAATTGGAAAATCAATTTTCCAGTGACAATCTCTACGAACAACAGAAATCAAACCCTCAGTAATCCGTGAAGGATAAACATCAGCACGATCATGAGAAAACATAGAGGAAACTTGATTTCTAATCGACTCTCTATCAGAATAAAAACAAAGTTCGGCAGGGATAATCTCGTAAACTGTAGGTTCACGAATTGGCTCGCTGGAATCCCTATTTCTAGCAGAAGACCTATGTGAACAAGAAGCCTAGTTCTAGAACATGATGGAGGAGTAGAACTAGGTTGAGAAGAAGAACCTCGTATGGAAACTGACCCTAAACTACGCAACCTACCACCTCTCCTACTTCTGGTAGGAGCAAGGGGAAGTTCATCTACAATAAGAACCTTTCGAGGATCAGGGTTTGGAAAAGACATAGTTGTACGAAGAAGTAGAAAGTATTGGATGGAAAGATGTGGAAAATTTTTCGTAAAAGAAAAGACAAAGGATATATTTATACTTGGAAGCAACCGTTAAACAAAAAGGTAATGACGGAAACGTCATTATGAAAACTGTCACTTCGTGATTAATGCAGCCGTAAAAAAGCCCTAAATGGCGCTGAGAAGTTGCAGAACCAATCGTAGACACCACGTGTCACATGCATTAAATGGAAGTGACATATGATGCGTCGGTTCAGAAGAAGGTATAATGAAATGAGGGAAACAACGGCAAAAAATTCTTGCTTTAATGAAATCCACTTCCCAAATATTCAATTGCTGAATAATTGGCAAGTGGGGGGACTATCTGTATTGGAGAAAATCAATAATACACTTGTAATCAATTATGTGGCTGACGTTGCAAGACACGTGGATCAGTAGAAAAGCGACAACTGGAGAAGAATACTTAAAGAGATGCGAGTCTAAATTGGTACGAGCAAGGCGTCTAAGAGACAAGAATAAACGGTTGCTCGGGTCTCTTTATAATTTGAAGAGATATTAATGGAATGAATCAAGACAGCAAAAAGTACAGATTCATTAACCTTCAATTAATGAGTATGAATGATTAGAAACGTTACAAAATCTTCATGGAACAGTTACGATTGCCAAATATAACGTTTCATTAATATCATTAATTGCTCATTATGACTCAATTATGAGAAGGAAGAGACGTTGTAGTAAGAAATAACTATAAAAGAGGGAGAAATGACATTTGTATGGACACGTTCTGATTATTGTTGGAATATACTTATTTACTTTGCTTTATACAGATTGCTTTACTATTTCTCGTTCTAATTTTTCTTTTTTCATTACGAAGATATTCTTTTATTCGATTATCAGAAGTCCGAGTACTTCTAAAGTAAGCTTTGACCGAAATTCCTATTTTTTGGTTAAACAATTTATATACTTATATTCAAGGTATATACACATGCATATACAAACTTTTATCGACATTTACGGGATTCGATAACTCTTTAATGTTATACATAGGTCCGCTTCTGATCGCAATAGTTGGAGGATAACCAAGATACTATCATACACGAAAGGCACGATGAACATGTTAAAAGAAAACAAACAAGTCTCGTATGAAGTAGATGTTGCTTGTGAAGATATATGACACATATCTTCTTCTACTTTAGATCATGTTGATTGTGTACATATTCCTAATATGTTTAATATTGTTGCTCATAACTCTGCTAAATTTGTATTTCTTTGGCTCATAAAGTGTTTTGGGAGTCAATGTTTACAGCTTGTTTGGATGGATGTTAAGTATCGTTTCGTAATGTAACGTATTGAATTTTATTGTATTGTATTGTACTGTATCGTTTTGATGTTTATGATGTTTGAATAGAATGTATTGTTTACCGTCATTTCATGGCGTGATGTACTAACAATATGAAGAATAAACTTGCAATATTATAAAGAAAAAGTAAGGTACGAGATAAAAATTATTATATAAAAAGGTAGGGTAAAGAATAAAATAAGATTATTTAATAATAAGGAAGGACAAGATGAGAGAAAAAAAATAAGGTAACGACGCGACCACATCAAATCGATCGTTCCATAAAATGACACTTTTCGTCATTACATAACAACGAATTTAACGATACGACACAATAAAATTTAGTAACAATCAAAACAAACATAGTATTTAAAGTAACAATACAATATAATACAACCGGTAACAACCATCTAAACAAGCTGTAAGGTGGATTGTAAATGATGCTACTACTCAATATCTTTTGAATATATGATGTCCCTAATGAAATAATTGATCTTTTTATTAAAAAAAAAATGCAGATCCATTTTTATTAGTGGTACTTGCCAGTTGTGCATATAATACGTACTATAACAGTTAACTAGATGATTGATCTCTTACTGAATCATGTGGGGATCTAGTCTAGTATTACGACAACAGTACTCACCGTCTTCGATTTGGATGATTTACATGTGTATGTGTAAATTAATTTATTAAAATTTGCCACCGTCCTAAATTACTTTCCTACAAAAAATGGAACGTCTTCTAGTAAGACTAAATGATTTAAGAATAAAAATTAAGAGCTAGCTCTTCTCTCCAACTTATGCATTACATGGATATAAATTCTGAATTTGTCATCAAATTTATAGCTTGTTTAAGTTATGAGTTTGCAATTAAATGTGTATCAATATTTAATAATATTTTTAATATAAATACAAGATTTAAGCAAAAGTTACTGAATTCGTCTAAAACTATAGTTATTATTGTGGCTCTGCCCTAGCTTTTGAGGCTTTACCATAATATTTTGTTGAAGTTGAAAAATTGAGTATTTGAAGTTGAACTTTAAAAAGAGTATATGAAAATTAAAAATTGTATTTGGACATAAATTTCACTTCAAAAAAGTATTAAAGTTTTATCAATCATTATTTCACTAATATGATACTCTTTAAACTAATTTTTCGTTTTCAAATTTGGTATTTCAAAATTCAAGTTGAAGTCGACATAAAACAAAATTATAAGAAAAACATGGACTTCATTATTTGCAAATACTCTCTATATGTCAACTTAAGGTCCTTTAAAAAGAGCAGTGATACACAACTAGGAGAGGTTTATTTATAGGTAAGCGTTTGAATACTTCTATAGTTATTATAATTATATTTGGCCACTCAAAATAATGTATGAATTCGTCGCATTTGACATTTATTTGAACGGCAAAATTGGAAAAGTAAACGTCGCGTAGACTTTCATGATAACATATAGAATTAGAAATCTAATTTTATAAAGTTCTGCAGATAAGATGGAATTATCTTAGATTTGAAGTTTAGGCTATATTTAAAAAAAAAGAAAGTTTGGGCCATATAATCAAATATCGTTTTGCCTTTTGATTACTTTAATTTATTTGTTTTAATTTGAGGTCGGTTTTAAAAAACTAATCAGTCAACAGGATCGTCACTCGTCCACGTCTTCATTTGAATTAATTGCTATCCATGTAGTTTGTGTTGGTGAATTTATGATGTTGTGATAAACTTGAAGTGCTTCTTTTTGCCGGCACATTATGTAAATTGGTTAGAAATGTGATCTTAAACTTAGAAATTTTTCATATCTAATTAAAGGCAAGCAATTTAAGATCAAAACCTTAATTATATATATTTTTTAAACTCTGTAGCGAGCCAACCTATGTCACATAAAGGTAGATTCGTAATTTGAACTTATGGGTTCAAATTCAAAATTCTACACGTCTCTTCTTATTTACTGATGCAAAATTTATTTAGCCATCCGGTAGGGTGAAACTAAAAAATAGTCAGATTTACAAGTGGTAATTGAAAAATAGTTACAGTTTTAAAAGTAATCGAAATTTAGCCACTTTTCATGTAAAGATAAATCTGAATGAAAACACTGTTTAAAATCCAAAAAATATTCCAGCATAATATACTGGAGTTCGAATTTTTTATATGTGGATTTCCAGCATAATCTACTGGAGTTCCGTCATAATATACTGGAGTTCTAGCATAATATACTAGTCCAGCATAATATGTTGGAAGTTCATACACATGTGCTCCAATCTCCAGTATATAATGTTGGAACTTTCCGTGTGCTGAAGTTCCAACATACAATGCTGGAAGTTCATACACAGGTCCACCAATCTTTAGTATATATGTTGGAACTTTCTGTGTTGCAGTAAAATAGTGGTTATTTTTCACGGACTTTGCAAACACTGACTATTTTCAATTACCAATCCGAAAACTAGCTAGCCCGTGCTATTTTTTTCCACTAATTACTTGCAGTACTCACAAGATTTAACAAACGGCCTCTAGAAACCCTTTATTATAAAGTTACATTTTGAAAAGTAAGTGTCAGCTTTCGGTATCATAGAAAGACAAAGAAGACAAGGTCTATGTGACTGAAAGAACAAAAAGCTAATCAACCACGTCCATGCCGAAAGCAACATTTGATGTGGTTTGCCACTCTTGCTGCACGAATGGTCATCTTTGCTTTAAAACTATGCCAATTCATCATGGCATCTTTTTTTTATTTTTGTGTATATATATATATATTTTGATGTTAGGTTTTCGGTATTCGAAATTTACTTATTTGATTAATTTGGAATCATGCAAAATAGAGCTCACTAAGGAGGATATATAAAGGATAAAGTGCGCCTTACCAAAATGAAATTTTTATTCGTAGAGCTCGAATTCAAGATATGGGAAAGAATGTATATAGTTTTAACACCGTGTTTGACTGAATCCAATAAATTTGACCTAAACTTTATGTGTGTCTTACGAAATTCATTAAATATGTACAAATTATGAATTGGAATATGAACTTATAAATTTCGTACAAATCTTAATTCGGTCGAAACCTCTTATTAAATATGGAAGGATCCTAACAATCCCTTTAATTTGCACCTACTAGTGGTGCGCAATTCATCATGATATCCACTACTATGTAGCAAGTAGTTTTCTCAAACTGTATTTCTTTGAGTGGCATATTTTAGTGCATGTTTGTTACGGATGTTTGTAGGTTTGGAACATAAGACTAGCACCCTTCTGGCCCTTTTGCAATCCTCTGCCCTTAAAGTTGGGCAAAGCAAGGGAAGCATAATTATGATTAGTTTTTTTTTTGTCTTACAAACCTGCAAGAAAATGGCAAGTTTAGTTAGTTAATTACTTTAATTACAAATCTAATCAATGGGACAAATGGCATGCCATGAGTTGTACGTCACTGGGCCCATGACTGACTCATGGATGGTCTTACAAAAAAAACAAGCATTTACCTATTTTAAAATCATAAGTTGATGGGTGCTGAATAATAAATAAAAAAGTCATTTGGTGGCCAAATTACAGATCAACTAGGTTTCGCCGAATGTTTGCTCAAGTCATATGTAAGTCAACAGGTTTTCAAAGAAGTTTCTTCTTTTATTTTTTTTTGAAGGAAAAAGTTTCTATCATTACTTTGAAAAAACGTATTGACATTAGCATGAATTTTGCCCGTATCATGTTGGCTAATTGGCTTTAACTGATTTGTAGGTAAAGAGGATAAGCAATTTTTAAGGTGATGATAATCAATTTTGCTATTAAGATGATTTAATCATTTAAATATCCTTAAAGTTATTTACAGAAAAAATAAATCTAAAGCTATCTTTACACGAAAAAGACAGAATAAAGACAACAATAACATATCTAACGTATTGCTCAAGTGGGGTCTGGGGAGTGTGTATGCAGACCTTACCCTTACCTTGTGCATGTAGAGAGGTTGTTTCCGATAGACCTCGGGTCAAGTTTAACATTAAAAGACGAATAAAAAGTAATGACGGAAATGAAATGAGGAGGTAGCTAGGAGTTTTTGCTTTTGGGAAGGTATTTCGGAGGTTACCAAAAAATTAGAGATTTTAGAGACAGAATACTAAATTTTAGTCGAATAAAAAATATTTATAAGCTGAAAATTATACTCCAAATTTATGATTTTTGTTAATTTTGCCTTATAAATACTTGACTTATTATGAACACTTTTGATGTTTACTTAGTATGTAGATAAACCAAACAACACTTATAGCCCCTCTCGATTAGCTGGTTAAAATATATTATAAGCATCAAGTGCTAAAAAATAAATTTTGAAAGTAATTTTTAATAAGTAGTTACTATGTATTAAAATAGAAGTGCTGAAATTGTTCAAGACATGTACAAATACAATTGCCTTTGAGGCCTGTGGAAGTAAGAGTGAATAATCAACTGTCTCACCAATATTTTAAAAGAACAAACCAAATATAGCTACGATTAGCTGTGGTGCTGAGCCTTTGTAGCGTTTTTGTGAAACAGTGGTGAGCCCCAGTTTTTGCTCAAATGGCGGACAATTAAAAGGAACTTGAAAAATCAAGAGCATGGAGATGCCACTTATTATTATTTGCCTTTCCCTAAGTTTGGAATCATTTGAATAGTACGAATATTGGCGACGTTTCAGAATGTATATGACGACCCTTTCATATCAACTGTCACCAAATTGATTTTGATTCTCACCCAAATATCTATTTACCCGTAAACGGTACAGTTGAATTTGTAACATAATTTATAGACACGTAGATTAAATTGTCCGAATAAATAAAATAGCAAAATTCAAACAGAGTAAATAAAGATATATAATTGAAGAAAAGAATAGCCTGAGTTTCAGAATGCCCCCACATGTGAGCACGTAATTTTAGCGCAATATATACAATTACTCCTAAAAAATTCAAAAAAATAGCTTTTAATTATTTTATAGAATTTTAGAAATTTTTCTATATTTTACTTGATTTGTTTTGTGCGTATTTGTGCTTGGTACATTTTTAGTAGCATTTTAAATCCTAAAAATAACAAAAATATTTTAATCTTTACATTTTTAGATTTTGAATTGCATAATTAATTGCATTTGTAAAACATTAAAATACCAAAAAATACATTGGTCACTTTACATGCATTGTTATTTAAATACATTAGTTAATTGTTAATAAATAGTTAAATGGGTTAATTTCACAAATTAGTTTTAAATTAGGTGTTGTTAAGATAAGTGGTCAATTTTGAAATAAAACAAAGAAAGAAAAGAGGGGTCAGCCGAATTTGGGCAAGTTTCAACAGCCCAATCTCCATATCTGCCCTCCACATTCATACCCGACCTGCTCCTTTGTAGCACTGCAAACGACGTCGTTCCAATTTCTCCACTCACTAAAACAACCCTAATACCCTCCAATCAAATAGAGAACAACCCCCCTCTTTTTACACAAAAAACCCTAGTCATCCCCCTATCCTCTAACGACGGACCCCCTCCTCAAAAGAAAAAATCCTAGCCGCCCCATCTCTCACCTCACTCTCGCATCTGTTCATTATCCTCTCCTCACTCACATGGAGATCTCTTATAAAACAAGTCTAAAAAAAGAGGTTCTAGATTCAAAAAATCTGAATTCCAGATCTGAAGGAAACCAAAAATTCTCATAAAAAAAAAAGACATCAAAAAGGGGAAATCGAAGCTGGTTTCCAGTTCTTACTTGATTGCTGCATGTTTTCTGGGTTTTAGGAAGCTTTTGAGCTTGAAGAGCTATTGTTTTCTGCTGGATTTATTTGTTTCAAGTTATTGAGTTTCATTTCTACAACTTTAGACCTTTATTTGGGTTGAGTTCATTTGTTTTATACTATTAGGTATGTGGATCTTCATCTGTTATCCTTCATTTCGAGTTTAGAAATAAAACTTGAGTTGTTCATGTTCAGTTTGTGATTGATCTCCTAGATCTGGTCTGTTTAGTTTCCAAATCTCCCTAATTCTCCTTCTTTGATTAATATCTGATGCAATAAAACATGTTTCAATTAAATGTCCAAGTTGTTAAGTAATTGTTGATTAAGTTGATACGGTTTGTTGATATAACTCATCTCCTAAAAGCAATGATTCATGCTTAAGTTGAGCTTACAGGATTAAACTAATTCCAATTATTTTTTTAGCTGTTTGATTAATGATAGTTTTTTTGTGAATTGAGAATCTACTGGGGAAATGAAAGCATGCGGCCTAAGAAAATCCATTTTTATGAAATTTAGTGTAACTAGGGCCTAGATCTGGATTTGTATTAGTACAATTTCGTAATTCACATGATGAACATCAAGATGTATGATCGAAATTCCCTACTCCTATAATTAATTGAAACATTTATTAGAATTTATTTTTTTGGTAATATATTCAAGTTTTATGTTTGCTATGCATGTTTCAGCAGCCCAGATCCATCTTTCGAATTTTAAAAAAGGGGATTTAATTTGTTGCATGTGCCATTGGGCCTGTGTACGATGCAAGAGTTAATTGGACTCTACAGCTATATGGCCCATGAGACTTCTAAGGTTTGTAAAGAATTTGTTGACTTACCAAAGGGCAAGCAGTTTAGAAAGGCACGTTTGGGCCTCAACATGTGGCCCCTTTGTATCTTACTAAGACCTATATACATGGTTGTCTAGTTATAGTTTTTATCGGTTTGAAATCATTGATGAAGAAGAACGGATTATGCTTTCCCACGAATAAATTCCATAATATTTAGACATTCACATGCAATCTCAAATTTAGAAACGAAAATAAATAAATGAGCTATAAATATTCATAACATGCTTTAGGTGCGATTAATCATAAATCATTGTGACTATGGGTATGTTTCCCGTGGCATAGTCATGATACATAATCCCCAATTCGAGTGAGCGTTTCACGCGATCCGACCATAACTTCAAATAAAAATAATAAATATGTTGTAAATCGCGGGCGCGTTTTACGTGGTATGGTTTGCAATGTGTACCAAAACGACGAGTGTACGACATAGTAACTTGTTCGAATAAATTCCACAAATACTATAAGCGGTTTAAATAAAATAAAAGCGGTAAAGAGTAAAATGCACAATAGGTCTAAAACATGTAATAATTTAGATAATTAAGCCAGATATTAATTGTTAAGCGACCGTGCCAAAATCACGGGACTCGGGAGTGCCTCACACCTTCTCTCGGGTTAACAGAATTCCTTACCCGGTCTTCTATGTTCGTGGACCATAAATAGAGTCAATTTCCTCAATTTGGGATTTTAAAATAAACCACTGACTTGGGACACCATAATAATTGTCCTTAGTGGCGATTCTGATTAAATAAACAATCTCATTTCGAATAATGTCACTTTAATTGTAAAAACTCCCTATTTATTCGAAAAAGGGAGGTGTGACAGCTCTGGGACTCTGCTGGGGGTCGAACCCAGAACCTCTGGTTCAGGGTTCAGAATTCAAGCTTAGAATAACTATTATATTTGGATTTTATTTATTATTTGATTCTTAAGTGTTTGAGCATAATGTGCTAAATGCCGCTTTTTACCGCTTTGATATTATTTGAACTATATATAAAACTGTTACGACACACTTTTTCTTTGAGTATTCTAAATCTCCTGGGAAGCGTGCGCTTCGCGTGACTTCTTTTCTGTTAAAGTCATACCCTAATTTTTGAACAAGGATCGGACAAGTTGCAAAGCTAGTGAAGCTTCTGTATTCCCGGTACGTTGCCCCCTCCCCTCCCTCTCGCGGCTCGAGTTGTCCGCAACATACCCTAGGATTTAAACCTAGAATAACATAGCCTCATGCCGGATCCCTAGTAGGAACATTTGTTTGCATCACGTACATTTCACTTTGGGGACTCAACGCAGGGGTTGGGTTCATCTAGGACAGGTGTACCCAATATAAAAGATCATCCTGATGCATTTTTACGTGCTACTTGTGCATATGTTTGTTTCAGCTTGCATGTTGATCGACTTCTAGAGTAGGGAAAGAAAGAAAAAACCAAGAGTGAGGTAAGAGAGAGAATTTTCCCGATTCTGAAAAATCCAGGCATTTGAAAATCCTGAAACTCTGCCGAAATTTTGAAAAAAAATTAAAAAGAAAAGTTATTTCAAAATAAGCCAATATTTTCAAAAAGTAATATTTTTCTGACGTGCCAAAACTTACCGAACTCCGCGGGTCTGATTCTCACCGGATGTGAGATACGTAGGTAAAACTCATTGGTTCCGGCCTCAATTTTCAAAAAAAAAAAATCCAAAAATATTTTTCTTTACTTCCTTCTTTATAAAAGTCTTTCTGGGAGACCCCAATTTTTAAAACATCAAGATTTTCTTTTAATTTCTTCTCAAAATCCAAGAATATTTTCTTTTTTATTTAGAAGTCTTTCTTTCATAATTTCAAAATAATAGTCCAAAAATCCAAAAATTTCCTTTCTTATTTAGAAGTCTTTGTTTCAAAAATTCTCAAAAAAAAAAACCCAGTAACAAAAATATTTTCTTTCTTTATGGAAGTCTTTCATTCGAATAAAAAATCAATCAAATCAAAATCAAAATATTTTTTTTCTTTTTCCCTGTTTAAAAGTTTTTCTCCCAAAAATCTATAAAAAAAAATCAAATCAAAATCAAAATATGTTCTCCCAACTTTTTAAAAAAAAAAATCAAAATCAAAAATTCAAGAAAAGAAAAGAAAATTTCTTTCTCCTTTAAAAATCTTTCATTCGAAAATTAGAAAAAAGGAAACAAAGAAAAAAATCAAAATCCAAGAATATTTTCTTTCATTAAGAAATTTTCTTTTGAAAAATTCCCAAAGAATAAATCAAAAAAAGAAGCTAGCTTATGTACTTTGTTCCCGGTATTCCTGAAGTGCGTTATAATTTGATTCATGCGGGCGTCATGATATGTTGGCAATCCCCATCGGATTCGATCATAGCCATAAGCAAATTGAGTGAAAAATAAACCAAAAAAAAAAAAGAAAGAAAGAAAGAAAAATTGAGTGAAAAAGAAAGAAAAAAGTGACAAAAAATAACAGAGAAAAACAAAGAGCGAAAACAACAAAATGAGGAAAAATCAAGATGTGAAAGATCTAAAAAAAAAGAGAGCGGAATGAAAAGAAAAGAGATACAGAGTGAAAAGGGTTAGTTAAAGCCGGGATGAAACACACAACCGTTCAAACACATGGTAGAAACGTTTAACTGTTTATGTGCATTGCATCCCAACATGTGATTTTCTATTTGTTAAATGTCTCAAAACTAACAAGGTTGTTGTGTGTGCAAATTAGCCAAGTTCTGTTCAAGGTGGTTGGTTTTTGTTGGTAATCTGGCTTTCCATCCTTACTTCACAAGATCCAAAGGCAGGGTCCCTATGACATTCGAAAGTCATCTACCAATTATCAATCCCGAGGATAGCCCGACACCGGCTATTCCACAACCAGAATCAGCAACTGCTAAAGAGAATAGGATGTTGCGTCTCCGCATGTTAGAAATATGGGACGCCTGGTCTAATGGTAGTGAACTACGAAGTGCAATTCCTGGGTTCCCTGAGTTGATCCCAAGGTCAGGTGGGGCTACCAACATCCCTATGCCCAACCCGCTCATCCCATGCGGGCACCATCCAATGCCGTCTAACTGTCCTGGCATGTGCCAGTTTCCACGGCACTTCCAGTATTGTTCTCCACAGCGCCTGTCTTCACCACGGCGTAGCCAACCGTGCCCAGGCCGTGTTTTGAACCTCCAAAATTCACATCCAGGGATCACAATTTCAACAGGATATGTGCTATGTCACTCCGGACTCATATACTCAACCTCCACAGTATGAGTTCTGGCTGAGCCGGAAAGAATAGCCAAAAATCCCGAGTTGGAAGAAATGTCTCGATAAATGAAAAGCCCGGAGGAGAGTTTAAAGAACATGCGGGTCTTGAGTGGCCACAAGAGCTCTCTTACGCCGACTTGTGCATTTTTCCCCATGTCCACTTGATAGCTGGCTTCAAGATGCCAAAATTTGAAAAGTACGACGGGCACGGAGACCCGATCGCTCACCTGAAACGATATTGTAACCAGCTGAGGGGCGCTAGTGGAAAAGAGGAGATGTTAATGGTCTATTTTGGAGAAAGTCTCCCCGTAATTGCTTCCGAGTGGTACATGGATCAAGAAATGGCCCATTGGCATGTGTGGGACGATTTGGCCGAGATTTTGTCCGCCAGTTCCAGTATAATATGAACATCGCTCCCGACAGAAACTCTTTGTCCAATTTGAAAAAGAAAATAGCAGAAAGCTTACATGAATATGCTTTCAAATGGCGTGAGCAAGCCGCCAGGGTAAAGCCTCCAATGGACAAAGCAGAAATGGTTACGGTCTTCCTACAGGACCAAGAGGCGGACTACTTTTAGAACATGATGTCCGTTATGGGTAAATCGTTCGCTGAGGCTATCAAAATTGGGGAGATGGTCGAAAATGGTTTAAAATTAAAACGGGCCGAATCTTGAGTCATGCTGCCTTTAAGGCTACATCACATGCCGTTCAGAATGGTTCAGAGGGTTTGATAAACAGAAACATGAGGCAAGAGGGAGCCATGATGGCTTCGAGCTCGAGGGGGGCTGCAGGTCATTCAACCAATCATATATGCTTCCTAAGGTTCCACAACACTATTATCCCCATTAAGATGATGCTTATGTCGTGGCACCGCCTCCCTATGTAGTGATGAATGCACAACCTTTCACGCGACCACAACATTATACACAAAACCGAGCTCTACCTCCCAGAAATCCCCATCCCTACCATGCTCCGTATAATCCCCAACCAAATGTTCCCCAATACAATCCTTGCCCAAGAGAGCCCCTCAGAAGGAATCAGTTCACCCCTATTGGTGAATCGTATTCAAGTTTGTATCAAAAGCTAATTAGGCTAGATCTGCTACAGCCAGTGGCGCCGAACCGGCGAACCCCGAGTCCCCCTCACACCGAGTTGATGCTAAATGTGAATACCACTATGGAGCAGTGGAACATGATATTGTAGACTGTTGTACTCTTAAAAGAGTAGTGGAAGACCTCATCGAGGTCGAGGCAATAGTGCTTAGGGATGAAGAGGCCCTAATATGACGAACAATCCTCTGCCTACTCACACCAATGGGCCAGTAGTTGGAATGATCTGTGATGATGGGGAATTTGATCCGGCACTGAAGGCCATTGCAACCATTGCTGAGACACAAGAAAAGCAAAAAAAAATGGTCACCAAACATAAAAGTTCCCTGTCAGACGGGAGTATCGATAGCCGGTCTTGATATCCTTTCTGTGTCCGATTTATTGCAGGGTGTAATCCGGATGTTTTAACTTTATTGTCTTACTTTTGTGATGTAAACCCTTCTATCTTTAAAAATTAAAAATAAAATAAAAAATCAAATGAAATTAATATTTCATTGTCCATGAATGTCTCTTTTCTTAATCTTTTCACTTTTCATTCTCTTTTCAGTTCTGTTAATGCAGATTTTAATGACATGACATATTTGCGGACTTCACGCCCAGACCCTAACACGTTGTCAGACCCCGAAATAATGAATCAAGAAATAGAATGTTTTGAAGACAAGGCTTGTAAGAAAATAAATAGAAAATTGAAACGAAGTTGAGATTCCCTCTCTTCGGATCATTGTTGAAGCCGAGATTTAGGGCAAAGATTGGGTCAAGAACCAATTGGAACAATTGACACCGCTTGATGAAAAACGATTGGCCACAGTATGCCACTAGCAATTGTACCAATAAAGAATGGCCCGTATCTACAACAAGAAAGTACGGCCCAGGAAATTTGAAATAGGACAACTCATTCTAAGACGTGTCCTCCCACCTCATGAAGAAGCTAAAGGTAAATTGGCTCCAAATTGGAAAGGTCCATACATTGTAACGAGAGTACTGCTAAAAGAGGGCGTTGTACCTAGAAAGCACCGAAGGAAATGTCCCTGAAACACATTATCAACGTGGATGCAGTCAAAAGGTACTATGTTTGACCCCCTATGTAGCATTAATGTTCTCTGATTGGGGTGACGAAGGCTTTCATTCTCGCTATCCAAACATCATTAACCCTTTTGAGCCGGTTACCTTTCTTTAATTACCCTCTTTGAAGCCTGAAGATGTTACCAAAAAAGAGAGAAGAAAAACAAAACAAAGAAGAAAAAAAAAGAATAAAAAAAGAAAAAGAAAAAAAAGAAGAGGAAAAAGATAAAAAAAGAGAAAAAAGAAGAAAAAGAAAACAAAACAAAAAATCCAAACAAGTTCATGTTCATTGAACTACGTTCGACTTGATTCCGAAAGGATACGTAGGCAACCTCTCTCTGGTGTTCAATTACACCAAAACAAAAATCCACATTTCCCCAAAAGTTAAAACTGGGGCAAAAGTTATAATGGTTCGATGATGGTTTTGCCCGAAAGGTTCCAAAGTTGTAATTTTTAATCCAAATTCTTTTTACCTAATTCCTTTTCAAGTCCTTCCGATCAATCGACGAGAATGTTCAAGAAATTGGAGGTTACAGTTACTTGGGTCTGATATGACCAAATGAGAAAAATAAAATGAGAGAGTCTTATGGGTGAAAACCCTCACGGGTATTGTAAGGTGACAGTGAGTAAAGAAACCAAAATGATAGAGTCTTGTTAGTGAAAACTCGCAAAGAGAACTATAAGATGGTGAGAAGAGAAATAAGAGAGGTCGGCTGGTGAAAACCCGCAAAGGGCGCCACTGATCGAAAAAGAGGATCCTCACAGCCATTGAGATCGAGACAGTCCTGGGCAAGGTTTCTCGAATTCGAAGCAAAAGTTGTGATGAATTTCTGAGAGTCGGACAGTTTACATAGATCAGGCATCCGGTCCAAAAGGCATGTCATATTCATTGAAGTCCGCATGTACTCCAGATAAGTCCTTCTTTCCTTTCCCCGAAAGAGATGCCTTTTGTTTAAACTCATTCTCTATTCCATTGTTTGTTTTTCTTTGAATCCGTTTCGGTCTAACTTTTTTCCAAATAACTAAGATGAAAAAGAGATGGAAAGACTGATTTACAGGACTTTCGTTTGCCACAAGATGATATTCAAGAGGCACCCAGCCTCGGCAGGGGCATCAAGTCGATCCCGACTGGCCATGGTGGCTGATGCTTCGAAGTCAAAAACTCTTAAAAAAGAAAATCAAAGTGAAGTGCCTACAAGGTCAAAATGAAGTTGAAAAGGATAAGTCCCAAGTGGCTAACCGTCTTGGCAAAGTTTGAAAATCCAAAAGTCCCCAATGCTCTGAAATTAAAATTAGGTTAAAGAAGTCAAATGCCCACAAAGGCCAAATAAAGTCTAAAAAGGTTAAGTCCTACGCGACTAACTGTCATGGTAAAATTTTGGAAAAGCCAAAGGTTCTCCGGAGCCAGAAATGCAATCACTATTTAGGGAACAACCAGTTGCAGGTGAAATTATCATCAAAGAAGCCGGCCAAGATCAAGTGACTGAAACACTCAAGGCCGCAAACCAACCACCATTTCAAACTAACAATTGTTCTTTGTTTGAAAAATAGGAAACAAGTGCAATCCAAAAGCAACCTTGCAAGAAGCAGGTGCAAGCAAAAGAAACTACGCGGTGGCTAGAAACAGCTCTGCAGCAACAACAACTCCAAAAAGGGAAGTCTTCTCCAAATTCTTTCCAGTATTTTACTCATTCTCTTAATAAAAAGAAGAAAGAAAAGAAAGAAAGTTCAAAATCATGGTAGTATAAGGTCTCAAATCCGTAGCTGCGTTTTTCAACATAGGGTCTCCAATTCGTAGTTGATGTTATTTTAGACATAATGTCTCCACTCCCTAGTCCCTTTTCTAACATAGGGTCTCCACTCCCTAGTTGATTTTATATTAGACATAGAGTCTTCACTCCCTAGTCTCTTTTCCAACATAGAGTCCCCTCTCCCTAGTTGATGTTATTTTAGACATAGGGTCTCCACTCTCTAGTCTCCTTTTCCAGCATAGGGTCTCCACTCCCTAGTCTCTTTTTCCAACATAGGGTCTCCACTCCCTAGTTGATATTATTTTATACATAGGGTCTCCACTCCCTAGTCTTCTTTTCCAACATAGGGTCTCCACTACCTAGTTGATTTTATTTTAGACATAGGGTCTCCACTCCCTAGTTGATGTTATTATAGACACAGGGTCTCCACTCCCTAGTATACTTTTCCAACATAAGGTCTCCACTTCATCTATTTTTGACATAGGGTCTCCACTCCCTAGTTTTCTTTTCCACCATAGGGTCTCCACTCCCTAGTTGATGTTATTTCAGACATAAGGTCTCCACTCTCTAGTCTCCTTTCCAACATAGGGTCTCCACTCCCTAGTTGATTTTATTTTAGACAATTAGGGTACACCATTCCCGAAGAATCATATTTTCCCAGGGTACACCATTCCCGACCTTTTATTGTTTTCAATAATGAAGTAGTATAGAGTTTTGTTACGAATAACTCACAAAATTTTCCTTGTGTAATTGGGGCAGATAAATTTCGTCCATTTGTTTGTTTTGGTGTCTGAGCAGGTTTTACCTCGAGGCACGGGATTCGAGATGACCAAAAGAAGAAGTCTCAATCCAAAGTAAAGAAAAGAAAAGAAAAGAAAAGAAATGAATCCAAGATGCAGAAGCGGATGAAAAGATGTGGATTGTTCGGACATGATTTGACACCACGAGCATTCATTTCCCCTTTTGATCAAAAGAAGTCGTAGAAGAATGAACTAGCATCTGCAGTTATCAAGCATCAAGGTTCAGATCAGAGTCTTCCAGAAGAACCAGTCAAGAATCAAGATTAAGTTTCAGAAGAATTATAGATAGGAATCTTGTAACTCGTGGTTGATAGGCTTGTTTCTTTTTCATTTTGACTTTGGTGTAACAAGGAGTTCAGCAAGCAGTAACAGTAGCAACAACAGTGAAATCACAGCTTTTCGGTAGTCCCAGCTACCAAAATTCTAGAGCTACACTGACCTGATTCCTTTATAGCCAAGGATATGTAGGCAACCTCGGAAGCAAGGTTTGGTCAAACTTTTTCAAAATACTTCCCATGGAGTGTCAAACGGGCAAAAATTATTCATAATTGCTCACTTTACCTTTGCTCGAAAACTCCTCATGTTCTCGAGCAAAGAGGGGCAGCTGTGAGCACGTAATTTTTGCCCAATTTATACAATTACTCCTAAAAAATTAAAAAAAAATAGCTTTTAATTATTTTATAGAATTTTAGGAATTTTTATATATTTTACTTGATCTGTATTGTGCGTAATTGTGTTTGGTGCATTTTTAGTAGCATTTTAAATCCTAAAATAACAAAATTTTAATCTTTACATTTTTATATTTTTAATTTCATAATTAATTATATTTGTAAAACATTAAAATACCAAAAAATACATTGGTCACTTTACTTGCATTCTTAGTTAAATAATTTAGTTAATTGTTAAAAAATAGTTAAATGGATAAATTTCGCAAATTAATTTTAAATTAGGTGTTGTTAAGATAAGTAGTCAATTTTGAAATAAAACAAAGAAAGGAAAGAGAGGTCTTGCGAATTGGGCCAATTTCAATAACCCAATCTCCATGTCTGCCCAATCCACATTCTTAACCGGCCTGCTCCTTTGTAACACTGCAAACGACGTTGTTCAAATAAATTTCAGAAATACTAAAAGTGGTTTAAATAAAATAAAAGCGGTAAAGAGTAAAATGCACAATAGGTCTAAAACATATAATAATTCAGATAATTAAGCTAAATATTAACTGTTAATCAACCGTGCTAAAACCACGGGACTCGGGAGTGCCTCACACCTTCTCTCGGGTTAACAGAATTACTTACCCGGTCTTCTGTGTTCGTGGATCATAAATAGAGTCAATTCCCTCAGTTTGGGATTTTAAAATAAACCGGTGAGTCGAGACACCATAATAATGATCCCAAGTGGTGACTCTGATTAAATAAATAATTCAATTTTGAATAATATCACTTTAATTGGAAAAACTCCCTATTTCTTCGAAAAAAGGAGGTGTGACACCACCAGAATCAAGAATAATTAGAAAATCTCGTCAACACTAGTATAAGGCTTAAATGAACTAGAGAAAGAATACTAGTTTTTTGCTATCAGTATTTCTTCATGTCCTTATAGTAGATTGAAAGCCTCTATTTTTACTAGAGCTATGATTACAAATCATGTCCCCTTAACTACCAATATTAATGCTAAAATAAAAGATAATTAAAGGGTTATAAAGAATAATAAAGTAAAGCATAATAAAGGCCGGAGGAATCTTGGGGTCTTCTGTAACGTTTATGTAAGGGTAATATCTTGAATTGCTTCTTATCCGGCCACATGTTTGTATCCGGTGTCATCATGGTTGAATTACTACTGACCGGTCATCTTGACACGTGTTGCTTCTTAATTCACCCAACTTCTTAGATCGGTTTTTACCGTATACAGATAATCATCCCATTTTTCGGTTACTCACTATGTTATAACCAGAAAGTGGAAGATTTTATCCTTTCCACCCTCGTTACTGCCTCATTAAAAATCTTGCCAGAAAAATTCAATCGGGATAAAAATCGGGCGAAGGGAAAAAGAGTGCAGAGCTTAGGAAATTCAGATGACAACTCTGCCACTCATTATTCTTTTGTCGATGACCAATTACTGCTGAAGAGGTACCACCATCACAGAAAGCTTGATCTCGGATTTTTAGCATTCACCCGAAACTTTTAATCTCTAATTTTTGACTCTTGGATTTTTAGTTGTACCCGACACTTCTCTTTGAGTTTTGACTCTTGGGTTTTTAGTTGTGCCCGAAACTTTTATAACCTTATAGCCTTAGAGACCGGAAATGTTAATGACCAGAAATTTTGTACTTCTGGTTTTGATAAAGTTAAAAAATTTCATGCATCCGGTTAACTTTACAATCAGGAAAGAAGGCATCCATCCTTTTGCCATTTGATTGGACGACTTTATAAAAGAGGTCCACTATATTTACCGTGTGCTTATGAAGAGGATGTCTCATGTTCATCCGAGCGCAATTATTTGGATTCGTAATCCTTATTTGATTTTGAGTGTGAGAAAATTTTAAGAATGATTTTGTTCATTCAGACATATACGAGAATATTCTAGAAGGTGCAAGTTTTTATTTATTCCATTCTTGAACGTACACAAGTGTTTATAACTTTGCATTTGCGACAGTTTACAAGAAATGGACAAAAATATCTTGCAAGAGAATTGCGGCCGGGATGATATTTATTGGGTCTAATCGGTTCTTGATTCTGATTCCTTCTATTTATTTTCTCTTGTGGCTGATCTGGTAGTCCTCAAATCTTATCTGGAAGTCCCTAGTCCTTTTTTTATTCCAGAGCCAGTTCGGGCTATCTCCGATATCCTTTACGAACTGTTGTGGAGCCATCTTCAGATGCTTCCGATACTTATTGTTGCGATTCCTGCTGCTCTCATGCAACAATCCCAACGTTCGTAGACATTACTAGTTATTTTTGGGCGACTCACTACGAAAACGTTCCTGCCTCCTGTCAGTCCGTGATCGTAATCGGTATGGTTCAAATTGGTGTCTGGAATGCCTCTGATCAAAGTTTGGTTGACCATGATTTCGGGCTATAAAAGATGTCGATATAATTACCTGATCATCTTCTACATGAATCTTTGACTCATATATGTTATGAACATTTGCCAAGTTACAACAATAATAAACCTAGTGAAATTCCACAAACGGGATCTGGGGAGGGTAGTGTGTACGCAAACTTTAACCCTACTTATATGAAGGCAGAGAGATTATTTCCGGTAAACCCTCGACTTAGGAAAGATAAAATAAAGAAGCAACAACAAGCAAACCTATCAGAAAACTGAAGCGATAATATAAGACTAACACTAATTAGTGCAATCAGAAACCGAAGTGAAAGAAACATCAAGAAATAACAGAAATCTAAAGAATAAGAAGAAGCAAGACTAACACCGAGTAATCCACTAAAGCTACTAGAATGGGCAAGGACAATGCATGGCTACCGAACCATCTACCTTAATTTTCAACTTCCACACATTCCTATCTAGGGCCTTGTCCTCAGTAAGCTGGAGTATCGCCATGTCTTGCCTAATTACCTCTTCCTAATATTTTTCCGGCCTACCTCTACCTCTCATTGGACTCTCCAAGACCAGCCCCTCACACCTCCTCACTGGGGCGTCTATGCCTCTCCTCTTCATATGTTCGAACCATCGAAGTCTCACTTCCCCCATCTTGTCGTCCACCTGGGGCCACCCCACCTTTGTCTCGAATAGCCTGATTTCTAATTTATCTAACCTGGTATGCTCTCACATCCATCTCAACATCCTCATTTCAGCCACCTTCATCTTCTGGACACGGGAGTTCTTGATTGGCCAACACTCAGCCTCATACAACATAGTCGGTCTGACCACCATTCTATAGAACTTACCTTTAAGCTTTGGTGGTACATTCTTATCACACAATACACTGGAAGCGAGCATCCATTTCATCCACCTCGCCCTAATACGATGTGTGATATCCTCGTCAATCTCCCCATTCCCTTATATAATTGACCCAAGTACTTGAAACTCTCTCTCTCCTAGGGATGACTTGTGAATCAAGCCTCACGTCTTCGTCGACTACCTGAATCACATCACTGAACTTGCACTCCAAGTATTCTGTTTTGGTCCTGCTCAACTTGAAACCTTTAGACTCTAGGGTGTGCCTTCAAACCTCTAACCTCTCGTTAATATCATCTCGTGTCTCATCAATTAGTATAATGTCAACTGCAAATAATATGCACAATGTCACCTCCCCTTGAATATGACACGTCAATGTGTCGACCACTAGGTCAAATTAAAAAGGGCTGCTAGCTGACTGGTGCACCCATTATAACATCTGCTCAAGTTGTTGCTTGAAATTCCAACAAACTCTCCTTCAACTTCCTGGAGGCATCGGAGCTTAAGGGATTAAGACCCTTGGTAAATGGTTCTGCTGCCCATTCATCCTGTACTGTTGGCAACAACATTCCCCCGTTTTGGAACCTGATCATGAACTCTCGTAATAACTCTAATCTCTTTGACCGATTCTGAAAATATTTGCTTTCCTAGCTTGAACTTTCCTCGCTCCAGCGTGAGCTTTGATGAAAGAATACGCAAGTATTTCAAAAGAATCAATTGAGTGCTTATGTAAAAGTGAGTACCAAGTAAAAGCCTCTTTTTAAGGTTTCGCTAATTTGTTTTTAACAAGATTGATTCGATCTCATGCGGAGCCAAATCATTTTCCTTCACAATGTGGTGTACGTTGTAATGTTCTCATGTGGATATAATGTTCCATCGTATTTTGAACATCTGGCATCTTGAATCTTTTTGGAATCAACTCTGGAGCCGCACTCGATTTGAAAGGCAATTAAAAAAACTTTTTCGATTCCGGACCCTTTAGGATCGGAGGTGCCCCCGGGATTTGATCCATACTAGCATGGGTTTATTTAGTATGATCCATTCGAGAATTTATTTCTCTCGTACACTTCATGAGTTCGGCTTTGAAAAGATCATCTCCGTTGTTCTCATTTCCAAATCTATTGCTTGCTCCACCTGCTTGTTTGTAGTTTTATCTAAACTCTCCTCTAGAAGCAACGTTGTCGGTTTCCGGGACCATTTAACTTATAAGCATGCTAGGAGGGACTCGAACTCCACCATTTGAAGTATTTGAAGCCCCCGATATTTCTTGTTGAAGCTCAGTTATTATTTGGTCCAGTCTTGAGAGATGATTCATAAATTTTCGTTGTTGTGCTCTCAACACTTTGACGGTATCAACCATCGGCTCATCATCCATATCATTGGGGGTAGGAATCCTTTTATGTCGAGCTTTTCTTTCCACTAGTTCCGCCCGGCTCGGAATTGGTTCATTCCCATCAAAACGGGTTTCACCAGTTGAATCATCGTGTTGAGCCCCATCGTGTAAATTATTGTTGTTAGCACTAACATTGAATAAATTATTGAGATCATTGTATGCCATAACTAGAGTATGCTTTTTTCTATAAAAACTTCTAAGCCCCACGGTGGGTGCCAAACTGTTATCCGTAAAATGCTACAGTTGAATTTGTAATGTATTTTGTAGACACGTGAATTAAATTGATTCGAAAAAATAAAATAGGAAAATACAAACAGAGTAAACAGGGATAATTGAAGAAAAGACAAGCCTGAACATCATAATGCCCCACTGGGATCAAGAATAATTGAAAACTCTCAGCAACACTTGTATAAAGCTTAAAAGAACGAGAAAAGAACATTAGTCTTTGCTATTAGTATTTCTTGATGTCCTTACGGTAGAATGAAAGTCTCTATTTATACTAGAGCTATGATTACAAATCATGCCTCCTTAACTACCAATATTAATGCTCTAATAAAAGGTGATAAATGTTTTAAAATATTAAATTATGTGGGATGTCAATAACCACCAAAGGAATAATCCCACTACTCTTCTTTATTATCTCCATAACTCTCACTATTCCAATACTTATGGTTGTAACTCCCATACTTCCGTAACCTCCTCTATGATCTTCCTCCATGATCTCAAATGCTTAATGCCATGTTTATGGCATTCTTTTGTATACCTCTATGTAATACTATAAATAGAGGATGAGTAGTGATATCGTGGAGACTTGAATACACTTGGAAAATATATACTTGATTATATGGAAGAAATAAGATAGTTCTCTTTTTCTCACTACATCTATTGTCTATTTTATTGTTTCATATTGTTACTTTGAGCTTAGTTTCTTAACACGTCATCAACACGAGTCTCTAACCAATTGAGATATCAATTTCAATCGGATAGTATCTCCTGTCACACCTCCTTTTTCGCTACTACACCCCGTGAAGGGTATAATAAAGGAGTTTTTCCAATTAAAGGACAATCGAAACGGGATTCGTTTATTAAGAAGTTCAGAGTCGCCACTTGGGAGATTTATGGTGTCCCAAGTCACCGGTTTGAATCCCGAATCGAGGAAAGGGTTTGACTCTGTTTAACAGTCGCGAACCAGAAATCCGGGTAAGGAATTCTGTTAACCCGGGAGAAGGGGTTAGGCACTCCCGAGTTCCGTGGTTCTAGCACAGTCGCTCGACTGCTATATTTGGCTAAAGTCTGATTTTAATTCATTTTGAACCTATGTGCAAATTTTAGCTTATAACCGCTTTTATTCATTTTTTTAAAGGAAGATTGAACGTCGTCTAAAACATGTCTTTGGATCGCGTCACATGAAATGCACCCGCAATCCGAAACACATTTTATTCAACATTTTAGGATTTGGATTTGGGTCACATGAAATGCACACCCGAATTTAGGAAGGTAATATTTTTAAAATACGCGCCTAAAGCAACTACGCGTTTTAACTTTGCGAGGGCCATAGAAATTTGCTAAATGGCACGCCCCGAATTCTAAGGATTAAACCACACTTAATTAAAACGAGGTCCATGCATTTGTCATTTTTATTTAGCATGGCGCGCCTCGATTTGGTCTAATTAAAGCATTTCTAAACTAATTCACGAGGGCCATATGTGATTTAATGGTGAATGGCACACGTCTAAATTAAACGGATTGATCAAGAGAGATCTATTGTTAAGCTCTAAATTAGCAGTACCGACCTTTATTTGTTAAGAGAATTTAAATCTATTGCATACTCAGAAAATAATAATAGAAGGGGTGAGGGCCCAATTTCAATTTCCTCCCACGTTTGGGCTTGGCTGGCCCAACACCAATCGTGAATACCTGTATCGCTGAGGCTCAAACAGACGCCTCAAGCATGCCCAACTCGGAAAACTGGGCAAACCAAAAACAGTGGCTCGAAATCGAGCCTATACGGTGACATGAGGCTACGCGTATTTATTGGAAGCATTCTACTCTCAGGAAAAGTACGTGCCAAGACTACTGATTTTCAATGCTTACACAACCGTGAAGAGATCATCATTTTAAGATTCGAACACACAGAAAGAAAAGGAAATCCTTATTAAAACCTTATTATTCAAATCCATGCCAGCTTGATATTAAAACCTTATTATTCAAATCCATGCCAACTTGAAATCCTTATTCAAAATCCAAATAATGGCTTGTGGCTTTTCAGACTTACAACTCTGATTTAAACCTGTCTCTCAACTTTCATATTTAAGGGAAGAGGAACCATAAACAAGCAAATCTATTGCTAAAATCTCATGAAATAAATTGCATGCACATGTAAGCCATTTCTTATCAATGGTGAGAGATCAACATACTAATCTAAACATGATTCATGGGGCTAATGGGTTTCATGCTTCCCCTAAGACAGAATGCAACATAAAGCTCCAAAAATCACACTACCCTACTACTACCTCAGAAATGAATAAGTAAGAGAGTCACTATTACGCTACACTACTACTGCAGGAATTCTTAAGGAGAAAAATAAAACATAGCTAACAATCATGGTTAAAAAAAACAATGTTCATTTATGAGTTCAAACAATTATAGCTTTCCAAACGTGCATCTCATACATTCAGAAGATCAAGGAGTACCTGAAAATTGAAAAAAAAGAAGTAAGAAGTGAGGCCTCAATAAGCAACAGCAGCCCAACAGTCAACACCCAGGCAGTAGGACACCAAACGAATACAAACTTGGGCTTAACCAATGAAACAGTAATCTCAGTAAAACCAAAACTTCAAAACCAGCTTTCCCAGACCCGAAATCAGACCATTTTTTGACTAGAGATTGCAGGATGTGAAACTTTCACATATTTTAACTAAAGAAAAGGATCAGAAATCTCCAGCTGATGCAGAATTTGATCAATTTTTATCAAAGAAAAGGATTGGAAATCAGTGTAATATTCAGAAGTATTCAATCGTTAGTCTTTTTTTTTCCATTGAAAGGCAAGTTAATGTGCCTTTATAGGCAAGCAAATAGGGTAGCCCTGATGATTTTAATTTACCCCTTAGGTCCCTTTCTAAATTCTTGTTTTAGCTTAGAGGCCCTCTAGTTATTGACTTATTTTCCAAGTTAACTATCTAAAAGTCTGAAATTGGCTCCAAATCCCTGCTAGAACATTCCTATTTCAGTTATGAAAAAGATTCTCTAACCTAGACTACCTAAATTACCCCCCCCCCCCCCAACACCCCTATTTTTACCCCTGAACACCAGATAAACTCTGGGCCAATTGACCCAACTTGATGGGTAGACAGACCCAAATTAACTCTGTCTTAGGCCTCCTGATTTCAAACCCATCTGAACCCATCAGGCTATGCAGAATTACTCCAGAGAAGGATTGAAAATCTTCTCCGAAAAAACCAAATAAGGCAAGGGAAACAAAGCAAAAAAGGCAAGCCCAATTCTAGAACACACCTAATATATGAATCAACAAATTCAATACTGACTTAAGAAGCAAACGAGACCATTCTAATCCACATGAATTAACCTAAAGAAAACTACTGTTATGTGAAATTAAGTACTGATAAACAGAAGATAAAAGAACAAACCAACCCGAACAAACAATCAGCAGAAACCTAGAGAAGAGGAAGGAACACACGAAATTACACCAAAGAAAACGAGATAGAAGAAATACCTAACGAAATACCCGGACAGAAATTACCGAGGATCTTCAATATGTCATGTCCTGATTCAATCTGAGGCTATTCATGTGCTTTTAACCAAAAACACATAGATAACCTCAGAACGAACCCAAAACCTCGACGAACACTTCAACTGGAAAATTTCGAATTTTTAGGGTTAAACTAAATTCAAGATTCGAGAGGTTTCAGAGTTATTCGAAGGAAAATAATGATAGATTCGTGATTGGGGGGGGGGGTCGAGATGAGCTTGTGGTGTAAATTTGGGGGCGCTTGGTGATCGCCACCGGCGGAGGCGATTTTCGGCCGGCGGTACACGGTGGGAGGCGGTGGTGTTTCAGGTCTCTGATAACAGGTGAGAGACGGAGGTGGGGGTAGGGGGTTCTGAGGGGGCGGGGTTCATTTGGACATTTAAATACTAAGTGACCTAGGCTTCCCAGCCGTCCGATCATCAAACCTCGACGGCTGGGATTGAATCCCCTGATACGACGTCGTTTAGGGTACTGGAGGGCTGGACCGGGTTGGGGAACGGGTTTGGGCCAATTGGGGCGGGTATTTTGTGTAATTGCATTGGGCCTAGGAGCTTAAATTGAGTTAGCCCAAATCTGATCCTTCTTTTCTTCTTTTTTTCATTTCTTTATTAAAAAAAAAACCTTTCTTTTTTTTCTTTTCATAAAATAAAAATAAACATCTAAGTTAACTCCTAACACAAATTATCCTACCCCAATAAATTAATTAACTCTAATAATTACCAAATTAAAAAAGAAAACCGCAAAATTTGAAATTAAATGCAAAAGGTAAGATATTTTTTTTGTGATTTTTCCTTTTTTTATAAGATAACCTAATTACGGATTAATTCCTAAAATGTGAGATTAACTCCTAAATGCAAATGCACATATTTTGTATTTTTTCATTAATTAAACAAGAGATAAAAATGCACAGACAACCGCACAAAATGCCACGAAAATCAACAAAATTGCAAGTAATGAAAAAAAATTATTTTATTTTTGAATTTATGGGAATAATTCATATAGGGCAAAAATCACGTGCTCACATCTCCTTCCTAAAATACTTTTACAATCATCACAGTTCGCCTCATTGCATCAAGGCCAGCGAGCTAGGCAAAGTTTACAACTTTCCCAAAGTGTTCCCGTGAGCCATTGAAATATCTTGAAGATGCATTAATATGTCATATGGTTGCATATTTTATCTTAATTCCCTTGGTAAACTAGCAAGTTCCTGATATTAAGTTCGACTAGCTTATAGGGAGTGAATCTATGCATTCTTATTCTAAATTATTTTGAGGTTGGCTTGGTCTAGTTTGTATTACATGACAATATAAATAAATTTTTGCAGGAAAATAAGCTGACTAAACGAAGATTGTCCATATTGACTATGGCTTGAGGGTAAGATGGTGGATTCAAGTTCACTGCACCATGAGGGTAAGGCATCGAGTGTGATTCCCGGGGCACCGTGATTATAAGAGTTGGGTTTGAGTCCCAACTCATTATGGCCTAACATGACGTTATATGGGTAAGAAATTGGCTTTTGAGTCCCAATGCACCATATTGATGATATAATGATGACTAAAAAAATAATGTCTTTTTATGAAAAGGCATGAAACTTGTCCCACTTAATTTGCTCAATTCTTGAAGTTAATGTGATAGCGGTGCATAATAAGTCTAAATGAAGACAAGTTTGTGTTGACCAATGAACATGGGCGTGCCAAAGATCAAAATAATAATAGTCATCATTACGGTATTTGTAAAAAGCAGAACAATAAGGATTCTCAAAATAATCTTTTCAAAGGTGAAGAAAATATGTATCAATGTGGTCTATAAATATGAGACACGTTTAGATGATTATGGTCCATTCCTTGAAAATGTGACTTGTTATATGCATTGTACATGCAGACTCATTCCTGAAAGTGAATGTGACAATATATATGTGATGAAGATTATGCATATGTATGGTTGGATAAATACCACAACTCACCTCTAAGAGAGGTTTGACCGAAGTAAAGATAATGAATATTACAATGTGGTTACATGAATACGTCATTGGTCGCGTACATATGGTACGCCAAAATTGTCATGCATTATAAAAAGTTATTAAAGGCAAAATTAAAGCAAGAAATGATTTTGCTTATGATGATTTTGACCATGACAATAATAATATGACTTTCTCTATGGATCAGAGGAGACATTCACCACTTGGAAGGTGTGATAAAATATCTTGTCGTACAAAATTAATTGAGATCTCCGGAAGAGCGAATTTCTTACTACCCGGATTAATGAAATTTTTCTTGACATTAATATTGTAGCAAGTCTGAAAAGAAACTTTTTGAGTTTCAAATATATTAGCCAAAGTAGTTGGCTATTGAGACTATAAATGAAAGGAAGATTGGTTATCTTCATATTACTATAATCATACCGAGTAATTATGAAAGGTTACCCGGCTTTTCTTCTACTTGTACTACACAAGTATAAGCATGATGATGGAATCACATGCACAAGTAAACTAGAGGTTTACTGAAACAAATATTAGTTGGCATGACCGGTTGACATCCTGGTTCCATTATGATGCAGAAAAATTGATTGAGAATTCACATTGGCATATATTGAATAAATAGAAGATTCTTCAAGAATTCTTTTATGCCGCTTATTTTCATGATATACCAGCTAAGTTGGGATTGAATCCATTGATTTCTGGAACGAATAAAAGGTGATATATATATTGGGCCCAGTCACCTGCCATGTGGACCGTTTACTATTATATGATTTGATAGATGCAACTCTTGTATGGTCACATGAGCATTTGTTATCAACTTGCAGTTGAGATTTTTCAAGGTTGATAGCTCAAATTATTAGAGAATAGTTCCACAATGTAAATTATGATGATTTATCTTGATAATGCTGGTTTAAATCCAAGTTGGTTTAGCAGAAATTGTATGCCTCCAATTATAGCTAAACCATTGGTTATGTGAGCAAAACTGCCAAAAACAAATTTGGTATGAGGTGTATTATTTAATATACAACAGCACTTGTACGCATCTGTGACGACCCGATCGGTCGTCTTAAGAATTAACGCTCCGATCCCCTATTAACTGCTTTCCCCGAGTTTATTTCTGCTATTTTGATTTGCCGGGATGTTCGGTTTTGAGTTTCGGAGAGTTTTGGGACACTTAGTCCCAAAATGAGAGCTTAAGTGTTGGAAAGTTGACCGTAGTCGGAACAGTGTGAAGACAGCCTCGGAATGGAAATTCGATGGTTCCGTTAGCTCCGTTGGGTGATTTCGGGCTTAGAGGCGTGATCGGATTGTGTTTTGGAGGTCCGTAGCTAATTTAGGCTTGAAATGCCGAAAGTCGAATTTTTGAAGTTTCCGGTCCGATAGTGAGATTTTGATCTAAGGGTCGGAATGGAATTCCGAAAGTTAGAGTAGCTCCGTAGTGTTGAATGTGACGTGCTTGCAAAATTTCAGGTCATTCGGACGAGATTTGATAGACTTTTTGATCGAAAGCATAATTTAAGAGTTCTTGGAGTTCTTAGGCTTGAATACTATGTTAAATTGGTGATTTGATGTTGTTGTGAGCGTTCCGAAGTTTTGAACAAGTTTGAATGGTGTCATAGGATGTGTTGGTACATTTGGTTTAAAGTCCCGGGGGCTCGGGTGAGTTCCGGGTAGGTTACGGGATGTTTTGGGCCTAAAATCATAGCTGTTGCATGTCCAGAGGAGTTGCAGACCTCTGAACCCACCAGTGCGGTCCGCACAGGATTTTGTGCTGCCGTGGTGGGGGCTTTGCGGCCGCACAAAATCCAGTGCGGTCCGCGGTGAGGAAAGTTTCACTGGTCTGACTTCGGAAGCTCATATCTTCTGATCTACAAGGAATTTTGAGATGATTCAAAAAGGAAAGTTGTAGCCCTTCATGTCTAGTTTCTAGAAAGGTAAAGAAATCACAATTTGGACATCTGTAGGGAAGGTTATGGCAAAAATACTAAAGCCTGTCACTGCAGTCAAATCCTCCACGGACAACACTGGTTTTTGTGCCGACAACACTGGTTTTGTGCAGACAACACTGGTTTTTGTGCGGTCAGCAGTGGTGGAAATCCAGGGGGTGCACTATAAATACGAGGTTTAGGGTATTATTTCATATTTTGACCTAGAGAGCTCGGATTTCGGCGATTTTTCGAAGGTATTTCAAGAAATTCATCGGGGTAAGTGATTCTAACTCGGATTTGGCTAGAGTACATGAATCTATCATTGAATTCATCATTTAATTCGTGATTTGGGATGGAATTTGGGAAGAAAATTTGTGAAATCTTTCAAAAATGTAAAATGATGATTTGAAGGACCAAATGGTATTGGAATTGGATAATTTTGGTATGGTTAGACTCGTGAGGGTATGAGGTTTCTGAAAATGTAAATTTTACCCGATTCCGAGACGTGGGCCCGAGGGGCGTTTTGGTCATTTTACCTAATTTCACGTATTAGCTTAGAGTTTAATTGTAGAATTGGTTACTTGAAGTGTTATTTACATTATGAAATTGAATTGAATAGATTTGGGCCATTTGGAGTCGAATACTCGTGGCAAGAACGTGGTCTCTGGTTGATTTTGAGCCGGTTCGAGGTAAGTGGCTTGCCTAACCTTGTGTGGGGGACCTTCCCCTTAGGATATGATATATTTGATAATTGAAATGCCTTGTACATAAGGTGACGAGTGCGTACTTGTGCTAATTGTTGGAAATCCGATTTTCATTAAGTACTACTAGTATGTTTACTTTCCTGTTTATTGCTTGTACTATTTAAGCCTGTGTTAGCTTAGGAAAAGCATGTCTAAGTGATTAAATTGCCTTATTTGTTTAACTGCTTTACCTGAAATTTTTTGCAGCATGCTAGGCTAGACAATTTGTTTGCCTTAATATGAAGTTTGATATTTTTGAGCATTTCTCCTATTGCTGCTGTGTATTTACACTGGGACTACGGATGTGGGATTCCGGTAGCTCCCCCCCTTGTCTGTTTACATTTGGGACTACGGGTGTGGGATTCCGGTAGATCCCCCTGCACGATTATATGGAACTACGGGAATGCACCGGTAGATTCCCCCAGTACTGGGTATTTATGTTTGGGACTACGGAACGGGATTCCGGTAGATCCCCGTGTACTATGAGCTGGACTATGGGACGGTATCCCGAGAGACTTATTGGATATGTATATTTGGGACTTCAGGACGGTATCCTGGAAGATCCCCGGTTGATATTATTGGAGTTGAGCTGTATTTTCATTCGGTGTTTACGTTGTTTCTGTATAGTTGTTGCTGTCCTTTATATCTTGTGTTACTTTTAAGGTTGTACATATTTATACTGTTCTGTTATACACTGTCGAATTATATCTTTTATTTAACCTCAGTAGGGCCCTGACCTTCCTCGTCACTACTCAACCGAGGTTAGGCTTGGCGCTTACTGAATACCGCTGTGGTGCACTCATGCCCTTTCTGCGCATGTTTTTCATGTGCAGATCCAGGTACTTCTACCCAGTCCTATCACCCCTGAGGCGAGGCGACTGCTCTAGCGACTTCGAGGTATATCTGCCGCGTCTGCAGACCGAGGAGTCTCTTTTTATTCCTGCGTTTAGTATTTAGCCCTTCTGTACTTTCTGTTCTTGTTAGACATTCCGGAGTTAGAGCTATGTAGTATTTCTTAGCTTGTGATTTATGGGTTTCCGGGTTTTGGGAGTATGTATTGGTTTTGAGAATTTAAGTATTGTGTATGCCGAGCGGCATTTTAAATATCGTTTATTTCGGCTATTTTGGCTTTTGATTATTTCTTCCGCAAGTTTTGTTTATGTTCCGCATTGTTAGGCTTACCTCGTCGTAGAGACTAGGTGCCGTCACCACAGTTCACGGAGGGCGAACTGGGGTCGTGACAGCATCTAGCCAATAAGTTATGATAAATTCTCCCTATCACAATTGGTTCATCGTTAGGAACCAAATAATATCCATCTAAAAATATAACTGTGCTATATGATTTAATTGTTCCACCACAATGCACAAAGATGAGTCTCCAAAGAAGGTTAGAGATATGTGTTGGTGATCCCAACATTATGGGGAGAAAATGAGCAGCTGAAAAGGTGATATGTGGAATGAATTATTATGAGTACATCTAGATCCTCGTACAAGAAAATGTAAACTTGAAGTTCAAGTGATAATTCATTTGCAAAATATTGCCAGAGGCATTTGCTAACCCAAAGCTAAATGTTATAGTTCAGTTGCTAATGCTCCAAATAGAATAAAGTCCATGATGGACATAGTCTATAAATGCATGAAGCGTAATAGTCTAATCGGTTCCAAAGATAAAAATCCTTGAAGAAGGAGATGAGTAAATATTCAAGATGGTCATAATAAGAAGGCAAGTGCTCTATAAGAGCACCACGACATAACACTTTATATGACATCATGGGAGAGGCTCAAGTACCTGAAAATAATGAGATAAACAGATCTCAATAAGTTATGTCTTTATTGAGTAACGATGGAACCGATATAAAACGGCCGTCGACGATATTGTTGATATAATATAGCGCACAATATTATTTATATTGATGAGGATCTTGAGCTCAAATCTGTCATGGAATTTGGACAGATAAATGATTGGCCAAATGAAAATTACGCAATGATAATTGACTTCAGTTGAAAAATGTGAAGTTGGAGGGATAGTCCCAACACCTGAAAGTATAAAGCCAGTGGAAGTATAAATGTATTCTTGTGCGAAAAGCTAAATTAAGAAAATCAAGTCGATAGACATAAAGACGACTTGTGGCACAAGAAGATTTGTAAATATCATGGCATTGATTAAATGGAAACATGTTCTTCTATGGTGGATGCGGTCATTTCAGGTTTTGGTCTGACACTACATTTGATATGCGTATAATAAAAATCCTTGAAGGATTTAAGTTGTTCTGAAGCATATTAAGGTTTTTGAAGAAATTTATTAAATAGAGCTTCAACAGATCCTTGTGCACTAATGTATCTTTCTAAAATCATAAGTATAACAATATGCTAGCGAGATATAGTTTTACTCCTATATGAAGATATTGAAATACTATTTATGTTATACTGCAGAAAGAATCGTTGATGTAGATTTGTTTATTCTAACAAATACTGTCAAGATTTTGTTGGTTATGCAAATGCATGCATTTCTTGAAGTTAGATCTTCAAACCATTTATTTGCACATGAGGGTACTGCTATATTATGATATTTGACAAGACAGTAAATAGTCATGCCAAGATACAAGCAACTGATAAAGCAAGTACCTCAATACACAATAGATGTGTGACTTTTCTTTGGAAAAGAAGATTTCAATAATATTGAAGACAATGTTGCTTGCTTATCTCAATTGGAAGAAGAATATATTGAAGGCGACAAAATAACGCACATTTCATCAAAGTTCTTTTCAGACATGATCTTTGACAGATGGTGATATAGATGTTCAATAAATTTATTTGATTGATAATTTGGTGGATCTGTTCAATGGATCAATTACCAACCTCAACAATAGAGAAGTTGTTATACAAGCTTGGAATTCAACGTCTCCGAGAAATAAAGTGACATTTTCATCAGGGGGAGGCAAATACGACACTATACTCCTTTTCCCTTAGCTAAGGTTTTATCCCACTAGGTTTCCTGGCAAGGTTTTTAATAAGGCAGCAAGCAATGCATATTACTAGATATGTGTACTCTTTTTCATTCGCTAGAATTTTTTCACGGGGTTTTTTCCTAGTAAGGTTTTAACAAGGCACATTATCTATGGACATCTAACGAGGAGCGTTATAAAATATTAAATTATGGTGGATGTCCATAATCACCAAAGAAATAATACCCACTACTCTTCTCCATTATCTCCATAACTCCCACTACTCCAATACTTATGGTTGTAACTCCCATAATTCCATTACCTCCCCCATATTTGTAACGACCCGGCTGGTCGTTTCGTGAGTTACAGCCCCGTCCCCTATTTTTTTGCTTCATTCGTGTTCTTCAGCTGTATTATGTCTTATCGGGTCAGTTGATTCGGGTTCGGAGTGGTTTTGGATTGAATTGAGACACTTAGTCTCTTAGGAGAAAGTTTAAGATGGAAAAGTTGACCGGATGTTGACTTATGTGTAAACGATCTCGGATTTGAATTTTGATGGTTCCGTTAGCTCCGTTAGGTGATTTTGGACTTGGGAGCGCATTCGGAATGTGTTTTGGACGTCCGTAGTAGAATTAGGCTTGAATTGGCGAAGTTGGAAATTTGGCAATTTTGGTCGGCAGTGGAAAATTTGATATCGGGGTCGGAATGGATTTTCGGAAGTTGGGGTATGTTTGTGGTGTCATTTATGACTTGTGTGCAAAATTTGAGGTCAATCAGACGTGATTTGATAGGTTTTGACGTCGTTTGTAGAATTTGGAAATTTCAAAGTTCATTAGGCTTGAATCCGTGAGTAATTCGCGTTTTTGATGTTGTTTGAGGTGATTTGAGGATTCGACTAAGTTCGTGTGATGTTTTTGGACTTGTTGGCATGTTTGGTTGTGGTCCCGAGGGCCTCGGGTTAATATCGGGTAGTTAAACGGACTTGATTTGAATTAGAAGAGCAGCTGAAGTTTTGCTGCTGCTGGTGTTACCGCACCTGCGGAATGGGCATCGCAGGTGTGAGCTCGCAGAAGCGAGAAGAGGTCGCAGAAGCAGTTAAGGAAGAGGCTGGCAGGAGTCGCAGGTGCGAGGTCCTTTCCGCATCTTCGTGTCCGCAGATGCGCGTAGGGGAAGCAGAAGCGGAAATGGATGGGGGCCACTAGCCCGCAAGAGCGGATGTTTGGCGCAGAAGCGCACCCGCAGAAGCGGTATTTGAACCGCAGAAGCGGTTTGTCGCCTTAAGTGAATTTTTGTAGAAGCAGATGAGGGACCGCAGAAGCGGTGCCGCAGAAGCGGATAAATGGCTGCAGGTGCGAAAAGCCTAGGCAGAACATACAAATACGAGACTTCGAGATTTTTCACCATTTTCATCTCTTTGAGCTCGGATTTTGGGGATTTTTGAGAGGGATTTCGAAGTAATTACCGGGGTAAGCTCCTTGTGCCCATTTATCTTCAATAATGATGTTTTCCCACTGATTTTACACCTAGATGGTGAGTTTTTGAGGTGAAATTTAGGGGTTTAGGGCTAGGGATTTGGAGAGTGAATTTTGGGGTTTTGGATGACCAAATGGTGTCAGATTTTGATAAATTTGGTATGACTAGACTCGTGAGTGAATGGGCTTTATAGTTTTGTGACTTTTATCTGATTTCGAGACGTGGGTCCGGGGCTAGGTTTGAGCCGATTTTGGGATCCAATTTAGTAGTTTTTCTTGTGAAATTGGTTACTTACCTCGGTTTGAGGTAAGTAACGGTTATAAATCTGGTACTGAGGGTATGAAACCCCGAATATCATATCGTATGACTATTTTGGAGGTGATGGGCGTGTGGGCGTGCACTGCAAGGATTGTGACTTGGTCCGTCCTGTGAGATTGTGGAATCATTTAGCCTACTGTTAATACATGTTCCCTCTATTTTCATGGAAATTGACTGTACTTTATGTTAGAAATCATGTTTAGGCCTTATGTTATCGTTGTTGAGACCTGTGAGGTCGTGTACTTGCTGAATTAGCTACTAAATGTTGTTTTGTACTCAGTCAAAGCTTTTTATGCTTATTATACGTCCGTCCCTTACTGTTCATTGTTGATACATGATACTATCTCTGTTTGGGCTGTTGTCTATGGTTTCTGAGAGAGCCCGAGTGACTAGGGAGGTTGGTGACTGATTAAGGCCGAGGGCCTAATTGTGAGGTTGTTGATATTATAGCACGTTAGTTGTCCGTGTGGGTCCTGTTTATGATATTATAGCATTTGAGTTGTCCGTGCGGGTCTTGTATTTGATATTATAGCACGTGACTTGTCCGTACGGATTATAGAGCTTGGGCTGAAGGAGCCCCTTCGGAGTCTGCACACACCCAGTGGGCGCAGATACCTATTGAGTATGATTATTGAGGGCTGAGAGCCGAGTGATTGAGCTATTGAGATGAGCTGAGTGACTGTTGCCTTGAGAGGCTGTACTTGCTTTCAGTTAATTGTTGCACTTAGTTGTTATTTGTCCTTGTTGTACAAATTTCTGGAGAACTTGATATCTAGTTTACTTGAGCATGAACTGATGTGATCTAAACTGAAGAAAGTGAAAGCATGATTGTTCTTACTTGAAAAATATTGAGATAACTGTATTTGCATAGCTCGTCACTACTTCTCAGTTCCTTATTTATTTCTGTTACTTACTGAGTTGGAAGTACTCACGTTACTCCCTGCACCTTGTGTGCAGATCCAGGTGAGACCGGTCGCAGGGGTCGTTGAGCTCGTGCGTGGTTGACTGCTCGGAGACCTACGAGGTAGCTGCCAGCGTCCGCATTTGACGGACTATTGTAAACTTAGGTTCTGGAACAATTGTAGATGCTCATGACTTAGTGACCCCCCGATATCGGGTTATTTATTCCGCATTTTATTTTTAAGTTGAACTCTTTTATGAACTTTTAGTATGAAAAAGCTTTAACTTATCTTTTAATGAAATATCGAAGTGTTTTGGAAGTGTGTCGGCTTGCCTAGTACAACGATAGGCGCCATCACGACAGGATTTAGTTTTGGGTCGTGACAATGATCTTCCTCCATGATCTCAAATGCTTAATGCCATTTTATAACATTCTTTTGTATACCTCTATGTAATACTATAAATAGAGGATGAGTAGTAATATTGAGAGACTTGAATACACTTGGAAAATATATACTTGAATATATGGAAGAAATAAGATAGTTCTCTTTTTCTCACTACATCTATTGTCCATTTTATTGTTTCATATTGTTATTTTGAGCTTAGTTTCTAAACAATAAAGAATGATAAAGGATAATAAAGCCTAATAAAGGCCGGAGGAATCTTGGGGTTTTCTCTAACGTTTCTGTAATGGCTATATCTTGAATTGTTTCTTATCCGGCCACAGATTTGTGTCCAGTGTCACCATGGTTGAATTATTACTGACTGGTCATCCTTGACACACGTTGCTTCCTAATTCACCCAACTTTTTTAGACCGATTTTTACCATATTCAATATCTAATACAATCAACTAGTTCTATTAACTAATCCAAATATCTTGCTTGAATAAAATCCCCACATCGACTATCCCTTTGTTGTAATGGATGCTCCAATACACAGGGATAAAGATATCGAAGTATGTAGTTTAAAAGATTTTAAATTTGACGAGTTCGACTTTGCACTAATATTTATAAAAGTATTAGTGAATTTTTACCAATATATTTGGGGGTTTCACATATATAATTATACCTCGCGTGAAAAAATAGAATAAACTCACTCGCAAAGAGCTGTATCCGGTCAGAAAAGAGGTATAGAGATATAAGATAGTAAAATACTCTGAAATGGAATACATTATAGTAATAAATATATTATGTCGCCGATAATGAAATACTATTTATTTAATAGTGGAAGAACTGATCACTGATCAGACAAATAAGTTGGGTTTCGATTCAATTTCTATTGAAATTGAATTAGTTATTGTAGTTATGCCTTTTTTTGTATTACCAATTACTTGTCGGCATATTGCTTTGAATTAACGTCTCGCACTCAAAGTTTTTATATGAACATATCAATTATTACTCCAAAAAATCTAGCACGACTTTAATTCCCACGTGGAAATTGTGCTTTTTCTCTATTTATACTAATGCGTGCTCCATCATCAAGGGTTTTGTTCAATGAAAAAATAGTATTAATAATAAAAGATATTATGATACAAAAATACAATAATATTTCCGATGGACGACCAAAAATATTACATTACGGACATGCAGTATCCAAAAAATATGGGCCAATTAATTAAGTGTGTACTGTAGAAATCAGAGAGCTCGATTTTTAAGACTGGATTACACTCCGAATCCGAATTCTGGAAGTTCGAAGTAAGAATCAGGCCAGGCACGGATGAGTGCACCTCGAGAAGCAAATTGGGGTCCCGTCATGATCTACCTCGAGGGCAGTACAATTTCGAGGGCACTCAAGAAAGAGCGAGAATTTCTTAAGGACACTTGAGTTAGGCATAAGATTATAGGATAAGGTTTTTATAGTGCAAGTCCGTACTAGATCGTTATACAGCGTACCAATAGAATTCTTTATCATAATTAGAAATGTACTGTATTAAGGGTTTTTCCCCTCCTATATAAAGGGGACCCCCATCATTTGTAAAGACATCTCATTCTCTGTAATAGAACATTCTACTCTGCTTTTCTTGTTTAACGTGCTCAATAATTGTTCCTCAGCTTTATTGTTTTTACTTTATTGTTCATACTTTATTGTTCTTAGCTCACCTCGAGGCCCCTCAGATAATCGAGCTCGAGGTCCTTATTGCTCTAGCAACACTGGTTTGGTTCATCAATTCTTTTTACTTAAACTTAATATTATTCGTACCTTCACTAGTATTGGAATAAATCACATATCTTTAAAACCACAAATCATATTTAATTGTTACTCGCATTTTTCGAGGTAAACAGTTTGGCGCCCACCGTTGGGCTAAAGATAATAGTGATTATATTAGTGCTAGTTTTCTGATAACACACGTTATTCTTCACACTTTTTCCTGTCAAAGATTCTTTGATTTCAGGCTAAGATATGTCTAGCACACAAAATGCACCTCCTCATGACAGTGAGGGACTCGGAGAAAATAACGGCATAGGGGTCGGTGTACCACCCATAAACCCTGAGGGAGTGCCAAATATGGAGCCAGTTGATATCAGCTCGCATAACGCTCTAAACACGGACGCAGGCACAGACACCATAAGGAATGCGCAAGGGAAGCCCGAGCCGGAGGCCAGGAAACACGAGTAGTGGAAGAAGGAGGAGTCAGCCTCCAAGTGATATTCGAGATGCTGCAAGCTCAGCAAGTCGCCATCGCTCAACTTCAGAGTCAGAATAGAACCCCAAACACAGTAGAACCAGTGGACGCCCAACATGCTGAACCAGCGCCTGAAAGGCCCGATGAAAATAGCTCGAAGAACTAACCAAAAGGATCGAATCCGCAGAAAAGAAGATTGAAGAAAATGACAAAAAAGTGGGGACATACAATTCAAGGGTCGAGCAGATACCAGGAGCACCTCCGATTTTGAAAGGACTTGACTCAAAAAAATTCATACAAAAACCTTTCCCCCCAAGTGCGGCTCCAATGCCCATTCCCAAGAAGTTTCGCATGCCCGATATATCGAAATTTAACGGAACAACTGACCCTAGCGCATATATTACTTCATACACTTTTGGAATCAAAGGAAATGACTTAAATGACGATTAAATCGAGTCAGTATTATTGAAAAAGTTTGGGGAAACACTATCTTAAGGAGCTATGATCTGGTATCACAACTTAGCTCCTAACTCTATTGATTCATTTGCTATGTTGGCGGACGCTGCCGTAAAGGTGGCCACAAGAAAATCAGATGTCTTCAATTTAAAACAAAGGGATGACGAAATGCTAAGGGAATTCGTGTCCCTGTTTCAGATGGAAAGAATGGAATTACCACCGGTCTCCGATGACTGGGCAGTTCAGGCCTTTATGCAAGGTTTGAATGAAAGAAGCTCGATCGCGTCTCGACAACGAAAGCAGAACTTGATCGAATATCCAGCTGTGACATGGTCGGATGTACACACTCGTTATCAGTCAAAAACTAGGGTCGAGGACGACCAGTTGGGAGCCCCATCGGGCTCGGTCATCCTAATAGATTTGCAGCCAAGCCCCCGAGGGATGCGGACTGGAGATCAAGATTCAACAAAGAACGGTATCAACAATATGCCAATCGAAGGAACAACGGCCCGAGCCAAAACACCTCTCGGTGCAATCGAAGAAGTGACCGAGGTCAAGGTTCTCGAGGACTCATGAGCAAAAATGAGTTCGATAAGCACGCCGACCCCGTCGAGGTCCCTTGATTATCAGAGTACAACTTCAACATAGATGCTTCAGGGATCGTCTCAGCTATTGGGAGAATCAAAGATACCAAATGGCCCAGGCCAATACAGACCGATCCCTCCCAAAGGAACCCGAACCTGACGTGCAAGTATCATGGCACGTATGTTCATAGAACGGAGGATTGTAGGCAGCTAAGGGAAGAAGTGGCTAGGTTATTCAATGAGGGCCACCTTCGAGAATTCCTAAGTGATCGGGCTAAGAATCACTTCAGGGAGAGAGAAACAGGTAGGAAGAATGAGCCTGAAGAACCTCAACATGTCATTCACATGATCATCGGTGGAGTCGACGTCCCATAGGGACCTATATTCAAATGTACCAAAGTATCCATCACAAGGGAAAAAGGGACTCGGGATTACATGCCAGAGGACACCCTCACATTCAGCGAGGAAAACATCGAGGCCTTATCTCAGCCTCACAACGATGCACTGGTAATTTCTATCCTTTTAAATAAAGTTCAAGTTAAACGTGTTCTCGTGGATCCAGGTAGTTCGGCAAATATAATCAGGTCAAGGGTCGTGGAGCAGCTCGGGTTGCTCGATCAAATTATCCTGGCATCTCAAGTCTTGAATTGCTTCAACATGGCAAGTGAAACAACGAAGGGAGAAATTATCCTCCCAGTCAACGTGGCTGGAACCTTACAAGACACCAAATTTCATGTCATCAAAGGTGACATGAGGTATAATGCTTTGCTTGGAAGGCTGTGGATCCATAGCATGAGAGTGGTGCCGTTGACCCTTCATCAGATGATGAAGTTCCAAATGAAGGATGGCGTGAAAACAGTATATGGAGAACAACATGCAGCTAAGGAGATGTTAGCAGTGCATGACTTGACTCCGGTATCGACACCATCCGCACCAGAAAAGTCAAAAGACGCACAGGAGGCCAAAGCAATTACAGACCGTACCCTCGATTGAGCCCGATTGACAGATGATTGATGAACAGGTGATCAAGGACGAAGAAGAATATTTCCTCACTCCCCGAGCCTTCGTTGCCCCCGAGGAATCGGATGCGACGAAGTCCACGGTCGAAGAACTCGAGCAGACCGTATTGATTGAGCATCTTCCGGAGCGACAGGTATACCTAGGGATGGGGTTAACCCCCGAACTCAGGAAGAAACTTATTCAATTTCTTATCAATATCCTGGTCTCACTTAGACATGACAGGGATCCCACCAGAGATAACTACCCATCGACTAAGTGTCGATCCCAAGTTTTAACCGGTAAAGCAAAAGAGGAGACCTCAGTCCGAGGTAAAGCATGCATTCATCAAAGAAGAGGTAACCAAACTTCTAAAGATAGGATCCATTAGGGAAGTAAAATATCCCAAATGGCTAGCTAACGTAGTAGTTGTCCCTAAAAAGGGGAATAAACTTAGAATGTGGTGTAGACTATGAGGATTTGAACAAAGCATGCCCTAAAGATTCCTTCCCATTGCCCAACATCGATCTTTTGATCGATGCTACGGCCGGCTACGAGATCCTTAGTTTTCTCGATGCCTTCTCCGGGTACAACCAAATTCAAATGAACCCCGAGGACCAAGAAAAGACTTCGTTCATCACGAAGTATGGTACGCATTGTTATAATGTAATGCCCTTCGGGCTAAAAAATGCAGGAGCCACATATCAATGCCTAGTTAATAAGATGTTCGAACATCAAATAGGCAAATCCATGGAAGTTTATATTGATGACATGTTAGTTAAGTCTCTGCGCGCAGAGGACCATTTGACCCATTTGCAGGTAATGTTCGATATCCTAAGAAAGTACAACATGAAGCTCAACCCCGAGAAATGCACTTTTGGAGTCGGCTGAGGCAAGTTCTTGGGCTTCATGACTTAAAGAAAAGGATAGACGATGCAAAAGGGAAATGGAGAGAAGTATTGCCTGAGGTGATATGGGCATATCAAACGACATCAAAGTCAAGCACTGGGGAGACCCCGTTTCTTTGGTGTACGGGTCCGAAGCATTGATCCAAGTCGAAGTCGGGGAACCCAGTGTTAGATTTTAGCATGCCACCGAGGACTCAAATCACGAGGATACGGACACTTCTCTCGAGCTACTATATGAAAAGTGTGAGGCCGCATTAATTTGAATGACCGCGCAAAAACAAAGGGTCGAAAGATATTACAACATAAGGACGAATCTCCGATATTTCAGAGTCGGGGACTTAGTCCTAAGGAAAGTCACTCTCAACACTCGAGACCCAAACGAAGGGAAACTAGGCCCCAATTGGGAAGGACCATACCGTGTCCTCGGAGCCGTAGGGAAAGGATCCTAGAAACTTACCACAATGGAAGGGGAGCAACTACCAAACAATTGGAACATATCATTGCTAAAATGATATTACTGCTAAGGTATGGACTTCTCCCCTTTTCAATTTGTATTTAAAGCTAACTCCTTGTAGATGTTTGATTGGAGACATCGAGGCGCTTTTCAGCTCAAAGACCTTGGGTTTTAAAGCATGCGTTGCACTCTTTTTTCCTTAGATCGGGTTTTATCCCAAGTGGGTTTTACTGGCAAGGTTTTTAACGAGGCAACACCTATATGCTACCTAAGGAACAATCGACAAGTATTCAAGGCTTCTTTTCAATCAACCTCGAATACTGGGCGACATCACCCTCGGAGAAAGATACTTTACGCCTAAGAGGGCCTCAATAGGAGAACTTTGTAATGAGCCAAACGGTCAAATGAACCGTGTCCATATAGGATAGTCGAGCCCCGACGGCAAAACTTGTACGCATGTATAAACTATTTAAAGAAGCATTCTGGTTATATCAAAAACACTTTGTATCTCAAATAGGTTTTCTATCATATGAGCTCTACACTTACAATCCTACGGGAAGCGGCTCAAGGACCAAAACACCCCGAAACACTCGGGGACTGACACTGACAGTCAATACATCCGAGTCATCGAAAGTTCGAACTCATAAGACCTCAAAGAGGCGCCCCCTTGAAACACCCCCGAAACAAAGGCCAAGGCCAATATACTCAGGGACCAACTTTTCGAACAAGTTCGGAAAGTTATTGGGAAAGAAGTCCAAGTGACAAACCCGAAGGCTATGGCCATACTAAAGACTACTGTCACATAAAGGCTACGGCCAAAATAATGCGATTCGGAGACGTTCGATTTCTGCTATAAATTAAAGGCCTTCAAACATTGAAAAACCGGTTAAATCAGGCTACCCCCGGCAAAAGCAAAATATAAAGGGATTCGATAGATTTGGCCCCCCGAAAAATCTATGGGCTTCGATAAATTCAGCCCTCGAATAATCCAAAAGCTTCGAAAAACCCAACGGGTACAAAAACACATGCTAAGGCATAACTAAAATTCCACTAAGTCTTTTAGCCGAAATGAGGGAAAAATTGTATAGCCATTTTAGAGGCCGAAACGGCCCAAGTTAAAGAGCCTAAGGGCCGATGCAAAAAGAGCCTAAGGGCCGATGTATAAGAGCCTAAGGGCCAGCTTAAAAGAGCTTAAGGGCCAAAAGCTTATAAGAGTCCGAGACTTCGTTCTCACTCAACTCGAACTCAAAGACCCCATTGTTCCGAAATTGCATCAAATTGACTTTAAGCTTAGATCGAGGACCGTCTAAAACCTTTAGAGGTATTACCTTGAGCAATAAAAACCTAAGGGTTTATTTCAAATCTGAACCGATACTCGAGCTAAGCATTTGAATCATCGAAATTTTAAACAAACGGGGATAAAATAAAATTCAACACAAATCAAAGATAGAGCGAAAAGATACTTTATATTCATAATGGAAAGACACAAAACATTTACAATGCCCACAAAGGGCCCATGCTCAAAAAAGAAACCTAATTTATTTTCGGGGTCACGCCCCCGGGAGTGTCGTCTCCAGAACCTTCATCTTTAGCGGCTTTATCTTCGGGAGTTGATCGCTGCCGACTCGACACTACACTAAGGTAGGAAGAGCGGGTCGCAACAAATTTTACCCGAATAGTGGTTCGGGATCGAATTTCCACAGGGAGCTAGTAGTGGAGTTGTATTATCTGTCTAGACTAGTGATGCGGTTGTGATTCTAATATCACTTCAAACATCTTTGGTTTTGATTTTTATATCTACTATTACAAGACTAATGTTTAGAACTAAATTATGCTACGGGAATATTGCTAAGGTGTATTTAATATAGAGAAAGGCACTAGGGTCGTGGCATTGCCTAGGTGGCTAATTAACGGGTAGATGCTACTAAGGATAGATTGACATATTTGGGGCTTATGCTATAACCGTTGCACAATTGTACCCACTCTCACACCTCTCGGTAGAGAGAGTGATTTTGCCCAATTGACTCTCTCGAGACCAATTGGGTAGGCCAATTAGACCAAGCAACTAGGGTTCAAGTAGGCTGATTACTCTCTCGAGATTTAACCCGTTAATTGGGACTACCATTTCTCATGGGTCCATCTCAATTCCTTGTGGGTCAATTTTGGGGTCATGACTCTCTTTCTCAAGAAGAGTTAAACCCGCAAAGCTAAAATCAGTGTTTGCAACCACCAATTCTAAATTAAAACCTAAAATTAACCCAAATAGCAAACAC
>NW_017673903.1:0-1880 GCF_001879085.1 Nicotiana attenuata | reverse complement strand
TTTTGCTGCAGCTGAGATATCGAAGTATTAGCCTCCAAAGCAGGGCCAAGAAGGCCGAACTTTGTTAAAATCACAGTTACCTGCTCATTTAGCTCGGACTCACTTTTTTGAGCTTTGGCCAATGCGGTTCGGAGATCCTTAAGCTCCTGTTCCTTCTAGATACAAAGGAGCCTCAAGGCCTTCTCTTCACCCGAAACCTTCTTGAGCTCAGCCTCGCATTGGCTCAGCTCAGCTCTAAACTTCACAATGGCCTGTAAGTGGAATGGAGACATATCAGTCAAAAAGAAAGAAAGGAAGAAAGATTTATGATAAAAAGGGCAAGTCCTTACCCGGGAAAGGAGACGTTAAGCCTCTTCGAAAATGGAGGATGCATCATTAAATTCGTTAGCATCCTCAATCCCAACGTAGCAACCCTGAAAAGGATTGTCCTCGATGACCTTTTTTGGGTCGGGCATACGCATAGCGTTGGCTTCTTTGATTGCCCCCCTGAGAATAAGTTGGCAACGAAAGGGAGTGACCCGTTGTCGCGGCCCCAAGATCTTCACTCAGTACGTTCTCATTATCATTGGGGGTCTCAGTGTTTACCCCCTCCGGTATGGTTGTTGAAGGCAGAGGGACAATCTCGACCTCCGAGGATGCAGGGGCCTTGCCCGTTTCTTCATTCGGGGCATCCTCACCACAGGACGAGGTTTCCGGTTTGGAAGGCTTGGTGACCTCGACTGGCTTCTTGGTCCGAGTCACCAGCGCCGACTCTTCATTATCATTTTCTCCATCATCCGGGGAGTCATGGGCCGAGTCTGTGCCCGTTTGAGGAAATCTTTTCCGCAGCCTTCGAGTGGGGGTTTTCTCGTCTTAAGGGTCTTCGGGTTTCGAGACCCTTTTTCTTTTGTTGTCCTTCTCGGACTTTGGATTTGAATGCTTGGTTTTTTCCCCGGGCAGAGCCGGCCTCTTCTCGGATGCATCTCCAAGGCCTGCACAGGCATAATGTGAGTAAGTAAGAACGCCGCCAATATATGGCAAGTGTTGAAACTACTGAAAGGCACTTACCGTGGTTCTTGGCCTCCTACCGGCCCCTCGATAATTCACGCCACTTGCGCTCATCATATGATGAAGTGGAAGCTAACTTCTGCACCCAATCCTCGAGGTCGGGCACCGCTGGAGGTGCCCAGGCATTGGCTGCCAAAAGAAGGATAACAACGCTATGAAACATAGAAGCAGAATATGAATAGGTACAGGGAATATGAACTCCACTTACGGTTAAACTTCCACCTCTCCGGTAACGCTATTTTATCCTCGGGAATGACGTCCAAAGTTCTTAATCTAACAAACCGGCTCATCCAACCCAATCTTTGGGTTCGTCAGTGCTGGCGAAGAAGGATTTCATTGTTCGGCGTTGTAGCTTGATGAGCCCTCGGAATAACTGTGTCAAAGTCAAATCTCTACTGCATTGTCTATATAATTTTGGGTCGTTTACTTTAATTTGTCATTTTCTTTCTGTTCCTTTATATTTCATATGATACGATAGTAACATGTTAAAACTATACTTATATCAGTCTGTTTCTTCTTTTAAATAAGCAAATTTGCCTTTTCCTTGTTAAGATATTCTCGATCACATTTTTTGACATTAACTTAAGAATTTATGATTACATTTTACGTGAACAAACAGTAGAAATTAGGGCAACCACTGGAAGATGAACCCATTTAAATAAATGGAGTTAATTTTATCCATGATCATTGAACTTTTGTGTTTGTTACCCAAAAGTCACTTTTTTTTTGTTTACGTAAAAATCATTCAACTTTGTGTTCATTACACAAAAGTCACTTTTCTTTCTTTTGTTACACAAAAATCTTTACTTTGCTCTAGTTATCACAAAAGTCAT
>NW_017673902.1:111914-116025 GCF_001879085.1 Nicotiana attenuata | reverse complement strand
TATGGCACTGAAGCAGATACCCGCAGAGGTTGAATCCCGCCTTCGGATTATCGCTGAGGCGGAAATTGATGATGTTGAATGGGTCAAAGCCCGCTTGGAACAACTAAGTTTGATTGATGAAAAGAGATTGGCAGCAGTATGTCACGGTCAGTTGTACCAGCAGAGAATGGCAAGAGCATATAACAAGAAAGTGCGTCCGCGGAGATTCGAAGTAGGGCAATTGGTGTTGAGGCGTATCTTACCTCATTGGGCTGAGGCAAAAGGAAAGTTCGCCCCGAACTGGCAGGGGCCATTTGTTGTAACCAGAGTGTTGTCCAATGGCGCATTATATTTGACAGATGTGGAAGGAAAATGTGTAGAAATGGCTATCAACTCTGATGCAGTCAAGCGATATTATGTATGATTTCTTGGTTTAATTGTACTTTATTGTATTTGGCGTATTTTTGAGATTGAAATGATGAAGGCATTTTGTTCTGCTATCCAAACACTGTATCCTTTGTTACCCCTTTTGAGCCTCATTTACTTTCTTTCGTACCCCTCTTTCGGAATCAGTAACAACTTGGGAGCTCGCCCAAGGAAAATCAGTGAAGAAACAAGGAAACACCGTCGCAAAAAAAAAAAAAAGGAAAAAGAAAAAAACGAAAAAGGAAAAAGAAACCGAAGAAAAGAAAAGAAAGAGAAGAAATGAAAAGAAAGAAAAGAAAGTGGAAGAAAAGGAAAGATTGCAACCACAAAGTAATTTCTATGACCTGAACTACGTTTGACTTGATCCCGAAAGGGTACGTAGGCAGCCTCTCTCTGAGGTTCAGTCACACCGAAATAAAAGTCCAAAAGTCCACAAGGAAGAAACTGGGGCAGAAGTTATGGTTGTGCAAGAAAGTTGATTCCGAAAGTTGTAGTTGTGAACCCATATTGAATTGTTTTAGAGCCTTTTATACCCTTTTTTTCTAACCCTATCCAAAAGCCTGCATTACGGTCCAAAGAAAGACCTTTTGATCAATCTTCAGGAAGTGCCAATATGAGCAAGTAAAAGTGATTCACATCAGGGGCAACACTCCGGTGCAGGGGAAAAATGATAACAATGAGAGAGTCTTATTGGTGAAAACCCTCACGGGCACCGTAAGGCGAAGTGAGCTGAGAGAAATCAAAATGAGAGAGTCTTATTGGTGAAAACCCTCATGGGCACCGTAAGGCGAAGTGAGTTGAGAGAAATCAAAATGAGAGAGTCTTATTGGTGAAAACCCTCACGGGCACCGTAAGACGAAGGCGAGTTTAGTTTTTTCAGACAGGCAAATGAGACAAGTTTGTGGTCAGAAGCTGCTCAGGACATCGCAAGACGAGCAAGGTTTGGGTTTGGGTGAAAATCAGGTTGTGAAAGTCTGGAACAACAAATGTGGTAATCGAAAGTTGATTGGTTAGACAGACTGGGCTGATTAATCCAAAATGCATGGCATGCTCAAAGGTACCAACATTTCCACTCAGATAAGTCTTATTCTCTTCTTTCTTCATTACAAATCATCTGTTCTCGGATTCTCTTTATCCTTAATCCTTGAGGTCGTTGCATTTCACTCTTTTGAGGTGTATCTTAAGATGTTTCAGTGTCAGTTATGCTCGAAACAAAGGAAGGAATGTCAAGGCTAACTACCAGCTTCCTAGTTGTACAGACATGGCCAGAATATATCAAAGATGTCAAAAAGCAAAGTAAGTCAAAAAGGACCACTGGAAGTTTCATCGGTGGATTAGTCGGATAATTGTAGGGAAGAAGCGAAGTTTCAAAAGAGGGGTCAGAAACACAAAAAACAACAATATGGGATAGAACACTTGGGTCATCAGAGTCAAGGGGTTGAAATTCGATCAGGAAGTCGAGGGGATTCAAGGCAAGTCCAGGAAAGCGAGACGGAGTAAAGCCCAGCAGCAGGGATGTACCTAGCAAGAATGCCAGCAACTAGCCACCATTTTATATTGACAAGATTTTTCTTTGATTGAAACAGGGGCAGAAATCTCGTTCATTTCGGAGAAAACCTCCGTAAGAAAAGGTAGCACCCAAACAGGTATGACTGGAAACTCTCAGGACCCTCCTGGAAAATGAGACTTAGTTTAAATTTCCAAACAATCATGAGTAGCATAATTTAGCACAAATGTATCCTAAAGAACATAGGTTGTCTAAGATAGGATTTAATTAGGAGTGGTCAGGACCCTCCTGAGTAATGGGACACAGCTTTAAGATCTCCTTAGGTAACAAGATACTGTTGTAGAATTGGCACACTTAAGATAAGACTTGAATTTTGATTTTCAGGACCCTCCTGGATAATGGGACGCAGTTTTAAGGTCTGCTTAGATAACAAAATACAGTGGAAGTCGTACCTTCAGTAGATATAGCTTAGGTTAACACTGTCTTTTAATTAGTAGTTGTCAGGACCCGCCTGGATAATGGGAAGTAGTTTAAGACCTTTTAAGACAACAAATGTAGTGGGAGTAATACCTTTAGAAGATATAGCTTAGGCTCGTAATTGTTAGGAGTTATCAGGACCTTCCTGGATAGTAGGATTTGGCTTTCACATTCTTGGTAGAATAATTCAGTTTAATACTCACATCTGTACCCAGTCACCAAACTGGGGCAGAAAATTTTGTTTGTTTATTTTGTTGCAGTCAGGAGCCCACCCGGAGAACAAGGGAATACTTTTCAAGTTCAGCAGTCAGGAGCCCACCTGGAGAATAAGGGAAGTGCAATTCAAATTTTAGCTTTTAATTTTTAATATTTGATCACATGCTGTACCCAGCTACCAAACTGGGGCAGAAAATTTTCTTTGTTTTTGTCTATTTTTGTTGCAGTCAGGAGCTCACCCGGAGAACAAGGGAATACTCTTCAAGCTTTAGCAATCAGGAGCCCACCTGGAGAACAAGGGAAAGCTTTTCAAGTTTCAGCAGTCAGGAGCCCACCTGGAGAACAAGGGAAGTACAATTCCAATTTTAGATTTTAATATTTGATAACATGCTGTACNATACGATGCCCAACCACCAAACTGGGGCAGAAAATTTTCTTTGTTTCTTGTTTTATTTGTTGAAGTCAGGAGCCCGCCTGGAGAACAGAGGCATACATTTCAAGTTCAGCAATCAGGAGCCCACCTGGAGAACAAGGGAATATTTTCAAGCTTCAGCAATCAGGAGCCCGCCTGGAGAACAGAGGCATACTTTTCAAGTTTCAGCAGTCAGGAGCCCGCCTGGAGAACAGAGGACTACATTTTAAGTTTTAGCAGTCAGGAGCCCGCCTGGAGAACATAGGACTACATTTTAAGTTTCAGCAGTCAGGAGCCCGCCTGGAGAACAGAGGACTACATTTCAAGTTTTAGCGGTAGATCAAAGCATCACTTGGGGAAAGGGAGAACACTTTAGAATGCAAGTCAAGGCAGCAACAAAAGAATTCCACCGGAAGAATACAAGTCAACAATGCAACAAGGACCACAAGAGCAAGTTTAAAGATATAGATAGGATCTTTTGTAATTTATAGATCATATCTTAGTCTAGTTTCTTTTTATTTTTAACATAGTGTAATAAAGGGGTTCAGTAAGCAGTAGCAGCAGCAACAGCAACAGTGAAATCACAGCTTCATGGTAGTCCCAGCTACCAGACCTTCCCGAACTACACTGACCTAATTCCTTTTTAGCCAAGGATATGTAGGCAGCCTCGGAAGCAAGGTGCGGTCAAATCTTTCAAAAATGCTTCCCACGGAGTATTCAAACGGGCAAAAATCGCTTGTAGCCGCTCTCTTATATTTGCACGAAAACTCTTCGTGTTTCCGAGCAAAGAGGGGAAGCTGTGAGCACGTGATTTTCTCCTTATATGAATTACTCCCAAAAAATCCAAAACAAAATAATTTCTTTTCATTATTTGCAATTTTGTGAATTTTCGTGGCATTTTCTGTTAATTGTTTGCATTTTTCTGTGTATTTTAATTAATGAAAAATACAAAATATATATTGTATTTGCATTTAGGACTTAATTTTACATATTTTAGATTAATTAGTAATTAGGGTTTTACAAAAATAGAAAAATCACAAAAAATGATTTATTTTGCATTGTTTAATTTTAATCTTTGAATTTTGGTAGTTTTT
>NW_017673902.1:83886-111889 GCF_001879085.1 Nicotiana attenuata | reverse complement strand
TGGTTAGTTTTTCCTATTTCAATGGTTTCTTAATTAATGATGTTAGTTATTAATTAGAGGTTAATATAATTTGGGTACGGTTAGTTTAGTTTTTAAGAATTAATTTAGGTTTTTTTAGTTAATTTGAAAAGAAAAGAAGGAATTAAATAAAGAAAATAATTCTGGCTCTTCTTTAATAAGGAACCCAAATTTTGGCCAAATCTAATTAAGACCACAAGCCCAGCAGTCTCCTATTTCTCCATACCCGTCCACATTCAGGCCCAATATTTACACCCCAAACCCGGTCAGGCCACTTGCCTAATATCCTAAACGTACGTGCATGAGTTTTCCCATTTCAGAATTGATACTGAGCTTCTATCACCACATCCATGAGGACACAAGGGAGCTTCGATCACCACTTTGTATAACCATTGTCGAAACAATGCCGAGACCAGTCTCAGTGCCCCTCATCTCTCTCGTCTCTATCGGGTCTTTCAACAACCTTAGGAATCCGCCATTCTCCAAGTGATTAACCTTCAAACATCACCAAAATCAACCCTATATTCCCATTGATCTTCAAGGCACTATGGCTGGTACAAATCTCTTGTAAATTCCCTCCCCCCCCCCCCCCCCCCCCCCCGAATGCAGTCAATCCAGATTTAAAAAGAAAAAGAAAAAAGGGGTAAAACCTCTCAAAGTCATTGATCTCGGAGGACGATAGGGCTGAAATCGCCTCTTGGTGGTTTTGTTCTCAACGGAGAACAATACGTTGAGGCCCGATCGGAATCGAACAAAGTCCGCATGAGTTCATCAAGCCCTCGTCCGCATTACTATGTAGGTATTTTCGATTTTTCCCTCGTTCTTTCTCATTTTCATTGTTCGTTTCCTCGCCACTGTCCCTTTATGTTTTCTACTCATGTCTGTTCATTTTGTTACTGTCTTAAATTGTTACGTTGCGTGATTGAATCGGAGTCCGTTTCAGTGCAATGTTGTCAGTTGGGTTTCGGATAATTAGCATTTGTCAGTTCTTACTTGTTTTTTATTTAGTTGTTCAATTTTGTTTTGGGTCTAATTTCAGAATTGTTGAGGTTTCTTTGTTTTCTTTAGTTTGATTGGGGGATTTCACCTGCTAAAAATGAAATTGGGTCTGCATAAGGGTTTGAAAAGGCCCAATTAGCTGATTGCAACTCGATGGGCAGGAGCCCAAGGGTATATTTGGGCAGTTTGGAGGTAGCATGGTCTGTCAGTAAGTAAATAAACAGGGAGCTGGGAGGGATAGTATTAGGAAATAGGAACTTGGGGGATTCTATTAGGTAACTAATTTTCAGAATAGTTTCAGTAAGGGGTTTTAGGAGAATTCTACTTATACTGCGAGTGGTTTAATACTGCTGGTGTTAGCAAGTCATATTAACTTGAGGATATCTAGGCAAAAGTGAAAAATAAAAAGAGGTCTAAGGTGTACAAAGTGAGAGTCTGAGGGCTTGCCCTAATTTGGTTGCCTATAAAAACACTCTTTCTTGCCTTAAAGAAGGCAGACTTTCGAAGAGCTAAAATTCAAGTCAGCCTAAGAACGATTAAAAAATTACTGTTTGATTGAAACCTCTGTATCTGAATTCTGAAGTCTCCCCAGTGATTTGAAACAATGTCTGATTCTTTTGAGGTGGAAAATGATTTGACCTGGGTATTGGAACGAACTAATTTCGATATTTCGTTGATTGGTAACTGTTTTATCAGGTTTTATTGGTTGAATTGCACTATTTTCAGTTAGCTAAGCATTTCTAATTTTGGGTTTAAAAGTAATTTTGGCAATTTGAGCTTGTGGTTTGATTTTGGTCCGTTTTGGTCTTATGTCTTGCTGTCCACCTTATTTCAAAGCTAATATTTGGTCTTTTGCTTGATTACTCCAAGTACTTCTCAGACCTAATCGAATGTATGATATTGTGGGTTAAGGTCCTGAAATCCATTGGAAGCTTCGAGATGCTATATAAACTTTAATATTAAACCATTGTTTGGTGTTTTTATGAAGAAATGTTTATATCGATTTAGCACTCTGTGATTTACTATTTTCAATTATGTTAGTAAGGGATCATATGGAGGACCATGTGTATTTTCATGTTTATGTGGAATTTTGCAGGGCAAATACTTGTCTCATCTTTACTGGTTTGGTTCGCACTATTTTACAGAATGGATTCCAGCCCTATTTAGGAATACACTCATTGTTGGTTCAAGTTCTGTTATTTTAAATCTTTTCAGCTTATATTTTAGTTCTTTAAGGATCAACGGTGTGCCCTCATATTTACGTTATTCTAGTTAAAATTGGTTTCCCTGTCCAGCTTAGTTCTTTTTTTCCAAAAATTTGAGTCTTGTACTTAACCTTTTTACGAATGCAATTGTTCTCTGTAGAATTTCAAGCGAAGGGCATTTGCAGTTGTTTGAAAGGCTGTGATTCAAGCAATGAAATTACAGTTTGACAAGGTCACAAAAAATGCTAAGTTATGGGTGGTTTTTTGGCAATATCAACAACTGAATTCGGATTTCATGCAATATGTTGATGATTAGCTTGTTCAAAATCAGGATGTTGAATCTCTTATTGTTATTCCATGTTCAGTTTTTGAGGCAATAACGATCGCTTGGGGTTGCGATTGAGCTTCAAATAAACTGTGACTAATAATGATTCACTGCCATCTTCATGGCAAACAATTGGCCTCTCACAAACACCTAATTAGTAATATAGGTAGTGCACACTCTTTGGATCAACAAATAATTGAGGGCGTGAGACTTGGGCCCAACAGTCAGGCCATATGAGGAGAGTATCCAGATTCAGGGCCCTTTCTCCTTTACATCGGCAAGGGCTCGGTGGAGCCCAATCTATTCTTTATGACATTCATCTGCAGCATGTTTATTCACATTTGTTTTATGGAACTGGCCAACGTCAAAATCAGAAGCCCAAAGCTGGGCCAAATTCTAAGTAGATAACAACAGTATTTTCCTTCTTCCTGGTTAATTTGAAGCCCAAAATGCTGAAAGTTTGAATTTGTGTTCGAAGTTTGTGAGATTAATTCTTATAATACGGGTTTTGGCCTTGCGAGCTAAGGTAGCATATATTGAATTAGGAGGCTTTCCTCTTGTTACAAGGTGTGAACCTGAGTTTCAAAGCTCGAATCCCGCGAAAGCGTCCTCTAACTAATGGTAATTAATTGATGCCTAATTCAATTTAGGCCCTTTTAAGACAACACTTTAATAGAAAAATCGTAGTTTTTTTAGATTGGCCTTTAAATAAAATGAGACGAAGCCTCGCCGCACAAACATATATAATTCGCGGGGCTCCTCATTAAATGTTATATTAAAGATACTAGAATATCGGGACTGTACCGTTTAGCGAATTTTTCACGGCCTTCCCGCAAAGTTAAACAACGTGTTAGTTGCTTTAGGCGCGATTCCTTAATAATTTTACCTTTCCTAAACTCGGGTGTGCATTTCATGCGACCCAATCCGAAATCCAGAACGTTTGAAAAAATATGTTCGGGATCTGGAGTGCATTTTTCATGTGACGTTGATCCAAAGAATATTCTTAAACGACGTTATTCTTTGAAATTGGAATAAAAGCGGTTATAAAAGCTTAAAATTATGCACATAGGTTCAAACCTGTATTAAAATCAAATAGTTAACCAGAGTATAACAGTTGACGACCGTGGCTGAACACGGAACCCAGGATATGGCCTAAACCTTCTCCCGGGTAACAGATTTCTTACCCAGATTTCTGGTTCGCGACTGTTAATACAAAGTCAAACCCTTTCCGTCGAATCGGGATTCAAACCGGTGGACTTGGGGACACCATAAATCTCCCAAGTGGCGACATCTGAACTTCTTTAATAAACGAATCCCGTTTCGATTTATCCTTTAATTGGAAAAAAAAACTGCTTTATTATTTACCCTCACGGGATGATTAGTAAGTAAAAAAAACGAGGTGTGACAGCTCTGACGACTTCTTGCTGGGACAAGAAACCCAGAACTTTTGGTTCAGGGTTCAGAATTTCGAGCTCAGTATGAAATTGTTAATATTTGGCTTTATCTGATTTTGTTACATGTTTTTGGCTTTAATGTTGCTAAATGCTTTACCGCTGTGATATTTTGGTGAATTTGTATATATAAAACTGTTGCGAAATACTTCTCTCTCGAGTCTTCTACATCATGGAGAAGGGTGCACTTCGTGGTACTTCTCTTGCTTTTAGAGTCTTTTCCCATTATTAGAAGAGGTTTGGATAAGTTGCTAAGCCGCTGGAGTCTCTGTATCCCCGGTACGCTGCCTCCCCTCAGCGCCGAGTTGTCCGACTCGGGTAAGCCATGTCGTGACACAATAAACTTAGGGTTTAAACCTCAGAAGAAACAAAACTCATGCCGGATCCGCTAGTAGAGGGAGGATGCTTGTTTGCATTCATGTGCATTTGACTTAGGGGATCAACACAGGGGTTGGGTCCGTCTAGGGACAGGTGACCTGAAATAATTTGCACCATCCTGATGCATCTTACTGTGTATCTTGCGCATTTATTTGCTCGGCTTGTGCATGTTGTGACCGGACTTGTTAAATTGACCGTTTGAATTATGAAAAATAAGCAGTGTTAGGACTAAGGTGAGGGTGAACTATTTGTTGTGAAAACCAAAGTGCACCAAATAGTACAGAAATGCTGCGCTGGATTTTTAAAAAAAAATATTTAAAAAAAATAGAAAGGAAATTGTTGTTTCAATAATAGTTTTATTTGGAAATCTCCCGAAACTAGCCGGTTTGATTCTCAACCAGATGTGAGATACGTAGGCAAACCCTCATCGGTCTAACCTCCTTTTTGCAAAAGATAAGCACAAAATGTCAAAATTTAATTTTTGTCTAAATAGTCGAGGTGATGCCATTCTGAGTCTAAAAAAGCCGAATGTCCCTAACAAGGGAACGCCGGAATGGCGCGTTATCTCTCCTGTTCTAAGATGTAAGTTTAGATTTTAATTTAGGAAGAAATTTTTGGAATTAAAAGAAATTAGAAAATTGGAAAAAAAAAAGAGAAAGAAAACAAAGGGAAAATTAGAAGTATTAAGCTTTGAATTCAGTTCTTTCAAGCCCAAACCCAGGCCCAATCTCTCCCCATTACCCGTTCAAAATCCAAGCCCAGGTCTGCCCAACCCGGTCCGATCCCCAGTCAAGCCAAACGACGTCGTTTGGCCATCCTTTCATCTGAGCCATTGATTTGGCTTCATCCAACGGTCCAGGTTCCTTACCCCAATTACATTAATATGTCCAAACAACCTTTAGAGATCAATTCGTTCCAACACACCCCTGTTCCTCATCTCTTTCATCTCTCTCAGATCAACCCTAGCAGCCTTAATATTTCCACCATTCTTACCAGTGATTAACCTTCCAAACATCACCAAAAATCAACCCTATATTCCCCATGATCCTTCAAGCACTATGCTGATACAAATCTCTGCAAATTCCCTCCCTCGAATCCAGTCAATCCAGATTTAAAAGAAGGAAAAGAAGAAAAGGGTAAAACCTCTCAAAGTCATTGAGTCTCGGAGGACGATTAGGGCTGAAATCGCCCTTGGTGGTTTGTTCTCAACGAGAACAATCGATTGAGGCCGATTTCGGATCGAATCAAAGTCCGCATGAGTTCATCAAGCCTCGTCCGCATACCTATGTAGGTATTTCGATTTTTCCCTCGTTCTTCTCATTTTCATTGTTTCGTTCCTCGCCACTGTCCCTTATGTTTCCTCTTTTCTTGTTCATTTTGTTTACTGTCTTAAATTGTTACGTTTGCGTGATTGAAATCGAGTCGTTTCAGTGCAATGTTCAGTTGGTTTCGGATTAGCATTTGTCAGTTTTACTTTGTTTTATTTAGTTGTTCAATTTTGCTTTTGGGTCTAATTTCAGAATGTGAGGTCTTTGTTTTCTTTAGTTTGATTGGGGAATTCACCTGCCTAAAATGAAATTGGGTCTGCTAAGGGTGAAAAGCCCAATTAGCTGTTCAACTCGATGGGGCAGGAGCCCAAGGGTATTTGGGCAGTTTGGGGTGCATGGTCTGTCAGTAGGTAAATACAGGATGCTGGGAGGATAGTTTAGGAAATAGGACATGGGGGAATCTTTGGTAACTAATTTCAGAAGTTTCTAGTAGGGGTTTTAGGAGAATTTCATACTTTTGGGTGGTTTAACTTGGGTAGCAAGTCAATAATTAGAGGATATCTAGGCAAAAGTGAAAATTAAAAGAGGTCTAAGGTGTACAAATGAGAGTCTGAGGGCTGCCCTATTTGGTTTGCCTATAAAAACACTCTTTCTTGCCTTAGAAGGCAGATTTCGAAGAGCTAAAAATTCAGTCAGCTAAAACGATTAAAAATTACTGTTTGATTGAACCTCTGTTCTGAATTCTGAAGTCTCCGTGATTTGATAAACAATTTCTGATTTCTTTTGAGGTGGAAAATGATTTGACCTGGGGTATTGGAAGAACTAATTTGATTTCGTTGATTGGTACACTGTTTTATCAAGTTTTTTGGTTGGAATTGCACTATTTCATTGCTGAAGGCTATTCTAATTTTGGGTTTTAAAAGTAATTTGCATTTGAAGCTGTGGTTTGATTTTGTCGTTGTTGGTCTATTCTTGCTGTTCCACCTTAGTTTCAAGCTAATATTTGGTCTTTTGCTGATTATCCAAGTACTTCTCAGACCTATGAATGTATGATATGTGGGTTTAAGGTCCTGAAATCCATTGGAAGCTCGAGATGCATATAAACTTTAATATTAAACATTGTTTGTGTTTTATGAAGAATGTTATATCGATTTAGCACATCTGTGATTTACTATTTTCAATTATGTTAGTAAGGATCATATGAGACCATGTGTATTTTCATGTTTATGTGGATTTGCAGGGCAAATACTTGTCATCTTTACTGGTTTGGTTGCACTTATTTTACCAGAATGGTCCATGCCTATTAGGAATACACTCATTGTTGGTCAAGTTCTGTTATTTTAAATCTTCAGCTTATCATTTTAGTTCTTAAGGATCAAGGTGTGCCTCATTATTTTACGTTAGATCTAGTTAAATTGGTTCCCTGTCCAGCTTAGTTCTTTTTTTCCAAAATTTGAGTCTTGTATTACCTTTTACGAATGCATTGTCTCTTGGAATTCAAGCGAGGCATTTGCATTGTTGAAGAGCTGTGATTCAAGCAATGAATTTACAGTTTGACAAGTCACAAAAAATTGCTAAGTTATGTGGTTTTTTGGCAATATCACAACTGAGATTCGGATTTCATGCAATATGTTGATGATTTAGCTTGTTCAAAATCAGGATGTGAATTCTTATTGTTATTCCATGTTCAGTTTTTAGGCAATAACGATCGCTTGGGGTTGCGATTTGAGCAAATAACTTGACTAATATGATCACTGCATCTTCATGGCAAAATTGGTTCAAAACGCTAATAGTAATTAGGTAGCACACTTTGATCAACAAATAATTGGGGCGTGAGATTGGGCCCAAAGTAGGCCCATATGAGGAGTAATCAGATTCAGGCCCTTTCTCCTTACCATGGACAGGGCTCGGTGGAGCCCAATCTATTTTTATGCATTCATTCTGCAGCATGTTTATTCACATTTGGTTTATGGAACTGGGCCAACGTCAAAATCAGAAGCCCAAAGCTGGGCAAATTCTAGTAGAAACAACAGTATTTTCCTTCTTCCTGGGTTAATTTTGAAGCCCAAAAATGCTGAAAGTTTGAATTTGTGTTAAGTTTGTGAGATTAATTCTTATAATACGGGTTTTGGGCCTTCCGAGCTAGGTAGCATATTTGAATTAGGAGGCTTTCCTCTTGTTCAAGTGTGAACCTGAGTTTAAAGCTCGAATCCCGCGAAAGGTCCTCTAATAATGGTAATTAATGATGCTAATTAATTAGGGCCCTTTTAGAGACAACACTTTAATAGAAAATCGTAGTTTCTTTTAAGATGGCCTTTAAATAAAATGAGACGAGCCTCGCCGCACAAAACATATAAATTGCGGGGCCCTCATTAAATGCTTATATTAAAATACTTAGAATTCGGGACGTACCGTTTAGCGAATTTTCACGGCCTCCCGCAAAGTTAACAACGTGTTAGTTGCTTTAGGCGCGTTCCTTAATAATTTTACCTTCCTAAACTCGGGTGTGCATTTCATGCGACCCAAATCCAAATCCCAGAACGTTGAATAAAATATGTCGAGGATCTGGGTGCATTTCATGTGACGTGATCCAAAGACATATTTTAAACGACGTTATTCTTTAAAATTGAATAAAAGCGGTTAAAAGCTAAAATTTGCACATAGGTTCAAACTGTATTAAAATCAAATAGTTAAGCCAGATATAACAGTTGAGCGACCGTGCTAGAACACGGAACCCAGGAATGCCTAACACCTTCTCCCGGGTTAACAGAATTTCTTACCCAGATTTCTGGTTCGCGACTGTTAATACAAAGTCAAACCCTTTCCTCGATTCGGGATTCAAACCGGTGACTTGGGACACCATAAATCTCCCAAGTGGCGACTCTGAACTTCTTAATAAACGAATCCCGTTTCGATTGTCCTTTAATTGGAAAAACTCCTTTATTATACCCTTCACGGGGTGTAGTAAGTAAAAAAAAGGAGGTGTGACAGCTCTGACGACTCTGCTGGGGACAAGAACCCAGAACTTTTGGTTCAGGGTTCAGAATTCGAGCTCAGTTAAATTGTTATATTTGGCTTTATCTGATTTTGTTACATGTTTTGGCTTAATGTGCTAAATGCTTTACCGCTGTGATATTTGGTGAATTGTATATATAAACTGTTGCGAATACTTTCCTCTCTCTGAGTCTTCTACATCATGGAGAAGGGTGCACTTCGTGTAGCTTCTCTTCTGTTTAGAGTCTTTTCCCATTTAGAACGAGGTTTGGATAAGTTGCTAAGCCGGCGGAGCTTCTGTATCCCCGGTACGCTGCCTCCCCCTCGGCCCGAGTTGTCCGCTCGGGTAAGCCAGGTCTAGACCAATAAACTTAGGGTTTAAACCTAGAAGAACAAAAACTCATGCCGGATCCCTAGTAGGACGCTTGTTTGCATCATGTGCATTTGACTTAGGGGACTCAACACAGGGGTTGGGTCCGTCTAGGACAGGTGACCTGAAATAAGTTGACCATCCTGATGCATCTTACGTGCTATTTGCGCATTTATTTGCTCGGCTTTGCATGTTGACCGACTTGTCTAAATGAGTGAATTATGAAAATAAGCAGTGTTAGGACTAAGTGAGGGTGACTATTTGTTGTGAAAAACCAAGTGCCCAAATAGTACAGAAATGCTGCTGGATTTTTGAAAAAAAATATTTGAAAAAAAATAGAAAGGAAATTGTTGTTCAAAATAGTTTTGATTTTGGCAAATCTCCCGAACTACGCCGGTTTGATTCTCACCAGATGTGAGATACGTAGGCAACCCTCATCGGGTCTAACCTACCTTTTTGCAAAAATAGCCAAAAAATGTCAAAATTTTAATTTTTGTCATAAATAAGTCGGGTGATGCCATTCTTGTCTAAAATAAGCCGAATGTCCCTAAAAGGACGCCGGAAGGCCGTTTTGCAAGAACAGCCACCCTGAGTCATTTTTTACATGGTTTGCGGGCACAACCTTAAAATCTTCCTCCCAGAAGTGCTGAAAGGCTGTATTTGCAAATCCAAGTCCTGTTTTCTAGATAAAGAATTTTTGCACAAATAGTCATTTTTCAAAATAACTCATTACAGTCCCCTAATAAATGTGCAGGATGAATTCAAGTAACATCGAAACCTTCTCAGTCCTGAGCGAGATCCCTTTGAAACTCCATATGTGGTGGCATGATTTGGGAAAAGGAAGCAGAGATACCGTGGTCAAAAGTTTGGGCGGTCTCGTAGATTTATTGAACATCAAGCCAAGGAAGGATATCATTGAGGCATTAATACCATTTTGGGATCCGACCCGTAATGTATTCCGTTTTTCAGATTTTGAACTCACACCTACATTAGAAGAGATTGCCGGATACGCCGGTCTGAACGGGAACCTCCGAGGTAAATACCCATTGGCCCCACGATCGGTAACCCTTCATAGGTTCTTGGATTTGTTGAACATCAGCCGGGATATTCAAGACCTGTATCTGGCGGAAGGGTGTTGTACATTGCATTTCTTATATCACCGGTATGGTAACCCCAAAGGTTTCGAGGAACCCAACACAGGATTGACACATGCTGGAAATAAAGACAAATGGGAAGCCCGACGGGGATTAGCCTTCATGGTAGCCTTTCTGGGAGTGGTGGTTTGTCCGAGAAAAGATGGTCACATAGACCTTGGCCTGGTAGGGATGCTAGATGTTACCATGAAAAAACCTACTAGCACAGTGGCTTCCCTGATTGTAGTAGAAATGTACCGAGCTTTGACCAAATGTCGAGAAGGGGAGAAATTCTTTCAAGGTTGCAATCTGCTATTACAATTGTGGATACAGGAACACCTCTCTCACCGCACAGGTTATATGAACTACGGTTTAACTGGATTGAGTTGTATTGCAGAATTCGAGACCCGGGTGACAGGTATTGAGTTCCCTAAGGGTACTGAGGCCTGGTCGTCATGCTTAAGATCTCTGACCGCAGATAAATATGCTCCTTACCGAGTTCTGCGACAATTTGGAAGATTCCAGACAGTGCACAACGATGAAGACCTGAGTGAGCAAGTCATCGAGTTAGGCCCAAAAGCTGCATTCCCTGAAGGCAGAATTCGAAAGATATGGAATGAGTGCAGGTACCTTGAACCCAAGACTATAGTACAGGACCAAGCCAGAGGTGAGGTAGATCCCAAATACTTGGTCTAGTTTGGTAAGAGATTTCAAATTCCCGAGAGACCCGCCAAAAGGCCATATGTACAACAATTCACTAACGAGGCCCAGGTGCAATGGGATTGGTTAGCCAAAGAAAAGGAGTACAGGGCCCGAATAAGAGCATTGGAAAAACAGGTTCAGGAGCTCCGGTTTGAAAACACCTTGCAAGCCGCAGCTGATGAAGGTGATAAAAAGAAATTGGCCCAGGAGAATGAAGCTCTCAAGGCCCAAAGTCAGCAAATGAAAATAGATGCCAGGAATTGGGAAAGAAGTCTATCCGACGAGAGATTGATAAAAGGGTTAAAGAAGCAAGTCCTGGACTGTCAAGAAGAATTGGAAAAATCCGAAGGGAACATGGCAAAACTTCGGGCACAATGGGCAAAGAAGGCTGAGGAAAGAGCCCAGTTTGTACAACAAATGAAGAGGAACTATGAGGGAACCATTGCTAACATGAAAAGAAAAATGAATACTCTTGAAGAAAAGGCAGCTCGGCGGGACAAAGAATTTCGGGCCGAGAGAGAACAGTGTTATGGGTTAATCGCTGAGATGGAAAAGGAAATAATTGTTACAAGACCTTCACCTCTAGGATTCTCAGGTTCTAGAGGCTCGTACCCAACAGATAAGTCGGCTACTCCAAGAAAAAGGCCAAATCAGGGAAAGAATCAGAAACATTGCCAACTATATTGTCATGAAGTGCCAGGCTGGTGAGCAGATGGGTCGTACCACGTTCTTTGCCTCCGTGATGATATTTGTTCGCCAGGTCATGAATGATCTGGATCAGTTGCAAAAGGGTCTCGCATGCAGGCCCGTGGCGATGCCAAGAGATGCCCCGTGGGCCCCAGGATTTGAAGCTTTGATGTATTCTTAGATAATCGAGTCTGTATTTCTGCTTTTGAGTCTGGTTTTTGTACTTTCCTTTTCCGAGAAAAGAAGAACAAATAGTCTAATGGCTTTGTAATCGCAGTTTTTATTAATGAAAATTTGAAAATACCCGAAAAATTGTTTCTTTATTTCTTGCATTTATTTGCGGAACTACGCTCGGTCTGATTCACGCGGGGTCGTGATACGTAGGCAATCTCCATAGGATTCGACCGTAACTAAATGAAAAAGGGAAAAACAAGAAAAGAATGAAAGGAAAGAGGTGAAAAACAAGAAAGGAAGGAAAAACAAAAGAGGGAAACAGAAAACAAAAGAAAATAAGAAACCAAATAAAAGCAAACAATTAGAAAATAAAAAGGGAGCAAAGAAAAGAAAAGAGCGGAAAAATAATTTTGAGGAAAGGAGCGAATAGGAACAAGGAAAAACAAAGGTAAGAGTGAAAAGAAAGAAAAGAAAAAGAAGAAAGAGAAAAGAGAAGAGAAAGNCAGGTCATGAATGATCTGGATCAGTTGCAAAAGGGTCTCGCACGCAGGCCCGCGGCGATGCCGAGTGATGCCCCGCGGGCCCCAGGATTTGAAGCTTTGATGTATTCTTAGATAATCAAGTCTGTATTTCTGGTTTTTGTACTTTCCTTTTCCGAGAAAAGAAAAACAAATAGTCTAATAGCTTTGTAATCGCAGTTGTTATTAATGAAAATTTGAAAACTCCCAAAAAATTATTTCTTTATTTCTTGCATTTATTTTTGCATTTATTTGCAGAACTACGCTCGGTATGATTCACGCGGGGTCGTGATACGTAGGCAATCTCCATAGGATTTGACCGTAACTAAATGAAAAAAAGGAAAAACAAGAAAAGAATGAAAGGAAAGAGGTGAAAAACAAGAAAGGAAAGAAAAACAAAAGAGGGAAAAACAAAAGAAAATAAGACTTGAACTTATTTTGAGCGGAAAAACAATTTTGAGGAAAGGAGCGAATAGGAACAAGGAAAAACAAAGGTAAGAGTGAAAAGAAAGAAAAGAAAAAGAAGAAAGAGAAAAGAGAAGAGAAAGTTTGCAATTGGCGAATAAAGAAAACGGAAAGCCGGGATGACGCATCCAACCAAGCAAAGGCATAATAGAAATGGTTAACTGCTTAGGTGCATTCACTCCTCAATGTGCGGTTATCTATCTGTTAATGCCCTAACCGCTAACAAATTTGTTGTTGATGAGTTCAGGCAAGTGGTTAAGTTGACTGGCATTCTGGCAACCCATCACTACAACACCCGCTCTAAGGATAAGTCAAACACGGTCAACCAGGAATTGGAAGCAAGCATTGTCGACCCATCTAGGGAGGAGGAAGTAGTGGACGTTAATGCAATGAAGGAGGAGATGTATAAACTGAAGCAACAAATGGCCGAGATGTACCAGGCCTGGTCGAAGGGACATCCACCACCAGCCTATCCTGCTAACCCCACCTACCTCCCATCACTAGCTCAGCCTCAAGATCCTCCCACAGTAAACTCATCGCCGGCTTTCCCTGCTTACCAGCAGTACTACGGAACCACCTCTCAAACACCCCACCTCCACCACCCAAACAAATTCCATGCCCTCCACCACCAATTACTCCAGTGTTCGTGGCTCCCCCACCTGTCGCACTATACAGGTCTTCTAGCGAACCTTTGTTCCAAACCCATGATAACCAGTATTACCCACCCGAAGCCACTTTCAAACCGCCAGAGCCATGCCCTTATAATCCCCGTCTTGATCTCTCAGCTGAGGAAGAAAAGCCTCCCAAAAACCCTGAGCAAGAGGAAATGATACGGAAGGTTAAGAGCTTAAAACAATCATTCCGAAATATGCAGGGGCTTGGAGGATAAGTGAGTGTAGCCTACAAGGACCTGTGCCTGTTTCCTGATGTCCAGTTGCCAGCAGGATTCAAGTTGCCCAAGTTTGACCTATATGATGGCCATGGTGATCCGGTGGCCCACTTAAGGGGATTCTGCAGCAAGATGAGAGGAGCTGGAGGAAGGGACGAGTTATTGATGGCTTACTTTAGTCAAAGTCTAAGTGGAGCAGCTTTGGAGTGGTACACACGACAGGATCATGCTCGATGGTACACTTGGGACGATCTGGCCCAAGCATTTGCATGTCATTTTCAGTACAATCTCGAAATTGTCCCGGACCGTCTGTCACTAACTAAAATTGAGAAGAAGCCCGGAGAAAGCTTCAGAGAGTATGGTTTTCGGTGGAGAGAGCAGGCGGCAAGAGTCGATCCTCCAATGAAAGAGAGCGAGATGGTTGATTATTTCCTACAGGCTTTGGAGCCAACCTATTATGGTCATCTGGTGTCAGCAGTGGGAAAAACTTTCAACGAGGTCGTGAAAATGGGAAGTATGGTGGAAGAGGGTCTCAAGTCTAACAAGATTATGAGCTATTCAGCAATCAAAGCAACTACTCAGGCTATTCAGAGCGGCACTGGAGGAGTATTGGGAAAGAAGAAGAAAGAAGAGGTTGCAGTAGTGGAATCAAGAGCTTGGTCCAGAGGTCCATCACCATATTATCACCAACCTCGCCCTCACCCCCAAACCTACCCACACACCCCATATGGCCCACCGCAGCACTATTACCCACCTCCTGTCCCTAATTTCTCTGTCCACCATGCCCAGACATACCCCCAACCTCCTACCCATGCACAATGGCGCGCACCCACCCCACAAAATACTTACTCAGCTCAAAACACCTACCCACCCCCAAGAACCAACAGAAATCCCGCTGGAACCGGTTTTCGACCTAACCCTGCATTCAAGAATGATAGGCTGCAAAAGAAGAAGACTTTCACTCCCTTGGGTGAATCTTACACTAGCTTGTACCACAGATTGAGACAGTTGGGCATGTTGAATCCGATTGAACCCAAATTGCCAAATCCTCCACCAAGGAATCTGGACCACTCTGTGAGTTGTGAATATTGCTCAGGTGCGCCAGGACATGACACAGAAAAATGTTGGCGCTTGAAAACGGCCATCCACGAGCTCATTGATACCCGCCGAATTGAAGTGCAAGCTCCAGAAACGCCTAACATCACCCAAAATCCATTACCAACCCATCACGAGACCCATATGATTGAACTAGTCCAAAAGGGAGAGCATAAGAAGCCATCACAAACTGTAATGATGATCAAGGCTAGTGAGGATAGATCAAATGAGAAACTAGCAAAGGAGGGAGCATTGATCAAGGTAGGAGAAGCAGTTAGCAAACCAGTTGTAGTGATGAAGAAAGGGCTTTTGAGCAGTGTTGCAGAAAAACCAGAACCAGTTAAAGTGGTAGTGTCGGGGGCGGCTGTCAAGCCCGCTGTGATTGTGAAAGGTGCTCGCGCAGAGCCGGTTGTCATCAAGCCAGTGACTCAGCTGCCAGTAATCAGTGAAAAGGTCGTCCCATGGAATTACGGTCGAGTGACAGTGATGTACCAGGGAAAGGAAGTTAAGGAAGAAGTTTGTGAAACCCATGGACTGACTCGCTCGGGGAGATGCTTTGCTCCTGACGAGCTAAGAAAGGCTAAACTCACCAAAGATAATCCAGTATCAGTGAAGAAAGTTGTAACTGAAGAAGAGGCAGAAGAATTCTTGAAGAAGATGAAGGCACAGGATTATTCCATTGTAGAGCAGTTGAGAAAGACCCCGGCACAAATCTCTTTGCTATCATTACTAATCCACTCAGATGAGCACCGCCAGGCATTGATGAAAATTTTGAATGAGGCCCACGTTCCTGATAAGATTTCTGTGAACCATTTAGAGAAAATAGCAAACAAGATTTTCGAGGTCAACAGGGTTACGTTTTCTGATGATGAGCTGCCTTTGGAAGGCACTGAGCATAATAGAGCACTCTACCTCACGGTGAAATGTGAAGACTCTGTGGTCACCCGGGTGCTAGTTGATAACGGGTCCAGTGCAAACATTTGCCCTCTCTCCACCCTGGAAAAGTTAAAGGTAGACAGTGAGAGAATTCACAAGAATAGCATTTGCGTGCGAGGATTTGATGGAGGAGGCAAGGACACAGTTGGGGATATAGTGTTGGAACCGACAATAGGTCCGATTGAATTCACTATGGAGTTCCAAGTACATGACGTGGATGTCTCTTACAATCTCTTGTTAGGCCGACCTTGGATCCATGCAGCAAAGGCAGTGCCATCTACCTTGCACCAGATGGTTAAATTCGAGTGGGACAGGCAAGAGATCATGGTGCATGGGGAAGATAGTTCGTGTAATCTGGGTGATGCCATTGTGCCTTTCATAGAAGCTGAGGATGACGAAGGCCCATGGGTTTATCAAGTCTTTGACACGGTATCGGTCGAGAAGATCCTGGAAGGGAAGTGTATTCCTGTGCCAAAGGTAGCTGCTGCATCCGTCATGGTTGCGTCGGAAATGCTGAAGAACGGATTTGTACCAGGAAAAGGCTTGGGTGCTTCTTTACAAGGCATCGTACAGCCCGTATCCCTTCCTGCAAACCTGGATACTTTTGGTTTGGGTTTCAAGCCCACTGCTGCAGACATAAGGCGAGCTAGAAAGATGAAAAAGAAAGCATGGACCGTTCCAAAACCCATCCCCCGCCTTTCCCGTTCCTTCGTCAGGCCGGGTACTAAGAAGCGCCTAGCAACAGTAATGCCCACTGGTGTGGTTGATCCCGACAAGGAGCTGATTGAGAGGTTTGAAAAGCTGTTTTATGAGGTGAATGTATTGGAGGCCGAAGAAGGTCCAAGCAAGGCAGATGTTCAGTTTATGGGGCCCCAGGCAAAGCTTAACAATTGGGAAGCAACTCCCCTTCCTACCCGGAGGGAGTCTTGGTAGTTAGTTTTGATTTCCTTTCAGTTTAATCTGGATTATTTCCAAGGTTGTAATTCGGATAATATGTTCCGTCCGTTTGGATGAGTTAAACCTTGTTATCTTAAATATTAACGAAATGCAATTTCCCTCTTTTTCATTCCTGATAGTTTTCATTTTATCTTTCTTTTCTTTCTTGTACAGTCCTTTTATGCTGGTTTCAGTGATGTGTCATGCATGAGGAGTCTTCAGCCCAGTCTTAAATGCCAATCTAACTCAGACATAATAATACAAGAAATTGAGTGTGATGACGAAATAGAATATGATGATGAGGAAGCTTTTGAGGAAGTCAGTAAAGAATTAAGCCAGTTTGAAGAAAAACCCAAACCTAATCTGAATGACACAGAGGCAATCAATTTAGGGGATCCGGAGAATGTGCGAGAAACGAAAATAAGTGTCCATTTGGAACCTCAGCTCAGGGAAGAGATAATTAAAGCACTTTTTGAGTATAAAGATGTTTTTGCATGGTCGTATGACGACATGCCAGGTTTAAGCACTGATTTGGTGGTCCACAAATTGCCCACTGACCCAGCATGCCCTCCTGTCAAGCAGAAGCTAAGGAAATTTAAAACAGACATTAGTGTGAAAATCAAAGAAGAGGTCACCAAGCAGTTTGAGGCGAAGGTCATCCGGGTCACGCGGTATCCCACCTGGTTAGCCAATGTTGTGCCGGTGCAAAAAAAGGATGGAAAGATCAGAGTGTGCGTAGATTACCGTGACCTCAATAAGGCAAGTCCGAAAGATAACTTCCCATTACCAAACATCCACATATTGATTGACAATTGTGCCAAACATGAGATTGGTTCCTTCGTGGATTGTTATGCGGGCTATCACCAGATTTTGATGGATGAGGAGGATGCGGAAAAGACGGCATTTATCACACCTTGGGGAACGTATTGTTATAGAGTCATGCCATTTGGGTTGAAGAACGCAGGAGCAACGTATATGAGGGCGATGACCACCATGTTCCATGACATGATACATCGGGAAATTGAGGTCTATGTAGACGACGTGATCATAAAGTCAAGGAAACAATGTGACCATGTCCAGGACCTGAGGAAATTCTTCCAGAGACTCCGCAGGTACAACCTCAAACTTAATCCAGCAAAGTGTGCGTTTGGAGTCCCATCTGGAAAGTTGTTGGGATTCGTGGTAAGTCGGCGCGGTATTGAATTAGACCAGTCCAAGATCAAAGCCATTCAGGAGCTACCACCGCCAAGGAACAAGAAAGAGGTGATGAGTTTGCTTGGCAGGTTGAATTACATCAGCAGGTTCATTGCCCAGCTCGCAACGACTTGCGAGCCCATCTTCAAGCTGTTAAAGAAAGATGCTGCGGTCGGATGGACGGATGAATGTCAAGCAGCATTTGACAAGATTAAGGAGTATTTGGCTAGTCCACCTGTGTTGGTCTCGCCGGAGCCGGGAAGACCCTTGATCCTTTATCTGACCGTGTTGGATAATTCTTTTGGTTGTGTACTGGGGCAGCATGACATCACAGGAAGGAAAGAGCAGGCAATTTACTATCTCAGCTAGAAGTTCACATCATATGAGGTAAAGTACACTCAACTTGAGAGGACGTGCTGTGCCTTAACCTGGGTAGCGCAGAAGTTGAAACATTACTTGTCAGCCTATACCAGCTATCTCATCTCTCGGCTGGACCCATTGAAGTACATTTTTCAGAAGCCCATGCCCACAGGGAGGCTGGCGAAATGGCAAATCTTGCTTACGGAGTTTGATATTGTCTACGTGACCCAGACTGCAATGAAGGCACAAGTGCTGGCAGATCATTTGGCCGAGAACCCAGTCGATAATGAATATGAACCTTTGAAAACATACTTCCCTGATGAGGAGATAATGCATGTTGAAGAATTAGAACAAATCGAGAAGCCAGGAGTGAAACTGTTCTTTGATGGAGCTGCCAACGCCAAGGGTGTCGGGATAGGAGCAGTACTGATCTCTGAGATAGGGCAACACTACCCTGTCACTGCTCAACTTCGTTTCTATTGCACCAATAACATGGCTGAATATGAGGCATGTATCTTGGGTCTGAGATTGGCTGTAGACATGGGTGTCGAGGAAATCTTGGTCATGGGTGACTCGGATCTTCTGGTACACCAGATTCAGGGTGAATGGGAGACACGAGATTTGAAGCTCATACCATACCGGCAGTGTTTGCATGAACTTTGTCAACGGTTTCAATCAATAAATTTCAGGCATATTCCAAGGATTCACAATGAGGTTGCCGACGCTTTGGCCACTTTGGCGTCAATGTTGGATCATCCAGACAAGGCTTATGTGGACCCGGTACAAATTCAGGTCCGAGATCAGCATGCCTATTGTAATATAGTGGAAGAAGAGCCTGACGGTGAGCCGTGGTTCCATGATATCAAAGAATACCTCCGGATGGGAGTGTACCCAGCACATGCTACGGGGGATCAAAAGAGAGCAATTCAACGCTTGGCAAGCGGATTTTTCTTCAATGGAGGAGTGTTGTACAAGAGAACTCCAGATCTTGGATTGTTGAGATGCATGGATGCTAAACAAGCTACAGTTATCATGGTTGAGGTACATGCGGGAGTTTGCGGACCTCATATGAGTGGATATGTATTGGCAAGGAAGATTCTCTGAGCGGGTTATTATTGGCTTACTATGGAACGGGATTGCATCAGCTTTGTGCGCAAGTGTCATCAATGTCAGGTACATAGAGATTTGATTCATTCTCCACCATCTGAACTGCATACAATGTCGGCACCATGGCCGTTCGTTGCTTGGGGAATGGATGTCATTGGGCCGATCGAGCCAGCGGCATCAAATGGGCACAGGTTCATTCTGGTAGCTATTGATTATTTCACTAAGTGGGTTGAAGCAAAAACCTTCAAATCTGTGACCAAGAAGGTAGTGGTCGATTTTGTACATTCGAATATCATCTGTCGGTTTGGGATCCCGAAGGTGATCATCACAGACAATGGTGCCAATCTCAACAGTCATTTGATGGCAGAGACATGTCAGCAGTTTAAGATCACGCACCACAATTCCACCCCATATCGTCCTAAGGCAAATGGAGCAGTCGAAGCAGCTAACAAGAACATCAAGAAAATACTTCGGAAAATGGTAGAGGGGTCCAGGCAATGGCATGAGAAGTTACCTTTTGCCCTTTTAGGCTATCGCACTACTGTCCGCACTTCAGTAGGGGCAACTCCTTATTCACTGGTGTATGGAACTGAAGCAGTAATACCCGCAGACGTTGAAATCCCGTCCCTTCGGATCATCGCCGAGGCGGAAATTGATGATGTTGAATGGGTTAAAGCCTGCTTGGAACAACTAAGTTTGATTGATGAGAAGAGATTGGAAGCAGTGTGTCACGGTCAGTTGTACCAACAGAGGATGGCAAGAGCATATAACAAGAAGGTGCGTCCGTGGAAATTCGAAGTAGGGCAATTGGTGTTGAGGCGTATCTTACCTCATTGGGCTGAGGCAAAAGGAAAGTTCGCCCGAACTGGCAGGGGCCATTTGTTGTAACCAGAGTGTTGTCCAATGGCGCATTATATTTGACAGATGTGGAAGGAAAATGTGTAGAAATGGCTATCAACTCCGATGCAGTCAAGCGATACTACGTATGATTTCTTGGTTTAATTGTACTTTATTGTATTTGGCATATTTTTGAGATTGAAATAACAAAGGCATTTTGTTCTACTATCCAAATACTTTATCCTTTGTTACCCCTTTTGAGCCTCATTTAATTTCTTTCGTACCCCTCTTTCGGAATCAATAACAACCCGGAAGCTTGAGCAAGGCAAATCAGTGAAGAAATAAGAAAACACAGTCCAACAAAAAAAAAGAAAAGAGAGAGAAAAAAAAAGAAAAAGAAAAAGGGAAAAAGAAAAAAAAAAGAAAAATGAAGAAAAGAAAAAAAAGAAATGAAAAGAAAAAAGAAAAGAAAAGAAATGAAAAGAAAAGAAATGAAAAGAAAGAAATAAAAGTGCAGGATTAAATAAATAAACCAATATGATAGACTAAGAAATCAAAATCAATATCCGAATAACAATAGTCATGNTATTCAACTGGTATAATGGCACTGAAGCAGTAATACCCGCAGAGGTTGAAATCCCGTACCTTCGGATCATCGCTGAGGCGGAAATTGATGACGTTGAATGGGTTAAAGCCCGCTTGGAACAACTAAGTTTGATTGATGAAAAGAGATTGGCAGCAGTATGTCACGGTCAGTTCTACCAACAGAGAATGGCAAGGGCATATAACAAGAAAGTGCGTCCGCAGAAGTTTGAAGTAGGGCAGTTGGTGTTGAGGCGTATCTTACCTCATTGGGCTGAGGTAAAAGGAAAGTTCGGCCCGAACTGGCAAGGGCCATTTGTTATAACCAGAGTGTTGTCCAATGGCGCATTATATTTGACAGATATGGAAGGAAAATGTGTAGAAATGGCTATCAACTCTGATGCAGTCAAGCGATACTATGTATGATTTCTTGGTTTAATTGTACTTTATTGTATTTGGCATATTTTTGAGATTGAAATGACAAAGGCATTTTGTTCTGCTATCCAAACACTTTATCCTTTGTTACCCCTTTTGAGCCTTATTTACTTTCTTTCGTACCCCTCTTTCGGAATCAATAACAACTCGGAAGCTCGAGCAATGAAAATCAGTGAAGAAATAGGAAAACACAGTCCAACGGAAAGAAAAGAAAAAGAAAACAAGAAAGAAAAAAAAAGAAAAGGAAAAAGAAAAAAAGAGAGAAAGAAACAAAAAAAAATGAAAAGAAAGAAAAGAAAGTGGAAGAAAAGGAAAGATTGCAACAGCAAAGTAATTCCTATGACCTGAACTACGTTTGAGTTGATCCCGAAAGGGTACGTAGGCAGCCTCTCTCTGGGGTTCAGTCACACCAAAACAAAATCCCACAAGTCCCCACGGAAGAAATTGGGGCAGAAGTTATGGTTGTGCAAGAAAGTTGATTCCGAAAGTTGTAGTTGTGAACCCATATTGAATTGTTTTAGAGCCTTTTATACCCTTTTCTTTCTAACCTCATCCAAAAGCCTACGTTACGGTCCAAAGAAAGACCTTTTGATCAATCTTCAGGAAGTGCCAATACGAGCAAGTAAAAGTGATTCATGTCAGGGGCAACACTCCGACCCAAGCAGAAAAAATAATGAAAATGAGAGAGTCTTATTGGTGAAAACCCTCACGGGCACCGTAAGGCGACGGGAGCTGAGAGAAATAAAAATAAGAGAGTCTTATTGGTGAAATCCCTCGCGGGCACCGTAAGGCGAAGTGAGTTGAGAGAAATCAAAATGAGAGAGTTTTATTGGTGAAAATCCTCACGGGCACCGTAAGGCGGAGGTGAGTTTTTCAGACAGGCAAATGAGACAAGTCTGTGGTCAAAAGCTGCTCAAGACATTGCAAGACGAGCAAGGTTTGGGCTCGGTTGAATATCAGATTGTGAAAGTCCAGAACAACAAATGTGACAATCGAAAGTTGATTGGTTAGACAGATTGGGCTGATTAATCCAAAATGCATGGCATGCTCAATGTTATCAGCTGTTCCACTCAGATAAGTCTCATTCTTTTCTGTCTTCATTACAAATCATCCGTTCTCGGATTCTTTTTATCCTTAACCCTCGAGGTCGTTGCATTTCATTCTTTCGAGGTTGATCTTTAAGATGTTTCAGTGTCAGTTCTGTTCGAAACAGAGGAAGGAATTTCAAGGCTAACTACCAGCTTCCTGGTTGTACAGACAGGGCCAGAATAGATCAAAGATGTCGAAAAGCAAAGTAAGTCATAAAGGACCACTGGGAGTTTCATCGGTGGATTAGTCGGATAATTGTGGGGAAGAAGCAAAGTTTCAAAAGAGGGGTTAGAAATACAAGAACAACAATATGGAATAGAACACTTGGGTCATCAGAGTCAAGGGGTTGAAATTCGGTCAGGAAGTCGAGGGGATTCAAGGCAAGGCCAGGAAAGCGGGACGGAGTGAAGCCCAACAGTAGGGATGTACCTAGCAAGAATGCCAGCAACTAGCCACCATTTTTAAAATTGACAAGATTTTTCTTTGATTGAAACAGGGGCAGAAATTTCGGAGGAACCCTCCGTAAGGAAAGGTAACACCCAAACAGGTATGACTGGAAATTTTCAGGACCCTCCTGGAAAACGGGACTTATTTTAAATTTCAAAGCAATCATGAGTAGCATAATTTAGCATAAATGTATCCCAAGGAACATAAGTTGGTTTCAAAGTTGCCTGTTTAAGGTAGGACTCAATTAGGAGTTGTCAGGACCCTCCTGAATAATGGGACACAGTTTTAAGATCTCCCTTAGATAGCGAGATATTGTTGTAGGATAGTATAATTCAGCCGTAGAATTGGCACTCATAAGATAAGACTTGAATTTTGATTTTCAGGACCCTCCTGGGTAATGGGATGTAGCTTTAAAGTTCGCTTCAGATAACAAGATATAGTGGGAGTCGTACCTTCAGTAGATATAACTTAGGTTAAAACTATCTTTTAACTAGAAGTTGTCAGGACCCACCTGGATAATGGGGAGTAGTTTAAGACCTTTTAGACAACAAATGTAGTGGGGGTAATACCTCTAGAGGATATAACTTAGGTTCGTAATTATCAGAAGTTGTCAGGACCTCCCTGGATAATAGGACTTAGCTTTCAAATTCTTATAATAGTTGGTAGAATAATTCAGTTTAACACTTACCCATGTACCCAGTTACCAAACTGGGGCAGAAAATTTTCTTTGTTGTTTATTTTGTTGAAGTCAGGAGCCCGCCTGGAGAACAGAGGCATACATTTCAAGTTTCAGCAGTCAGGAGCCCGCCTGGAGAACAGAGGCATACATTTCAAGTTTCAGTAGTCAGGAGCCCGCCTGGAGAACAGAGGCATACATTTCAAGTTTCAGCAGTCAGGAGCCCGCCTGGAGAACAGAGGCATACATTTCAAGTTTCAGCAATCAGGCGCCCACCTGGAGAACAAGGGAATACATTTCAAGTGTCAGCAATCAGGCGCCCACCTGGAGAACAAGGGAAGTGTAATTCAATTTTATCCTTTAATTTTTAATATTTGATAACATGCTGTACTCAGTTACCAAACTGGGGCAGAAAATTTTCTTTGTTGTTTATTTTGTTGCAGTCAGGAGCCCGCCTGGAGAACAAGGGAATGCTTTTCAAGTTCAGCAATCAGGAGCCCACCTGGAGAACAAGGGAACACTTTTCAAGCTTCAGCAATCAGGAGCCCGCCTGGAGAACAAAGGCATACATTTCAAGTTTCAGAAGTCAAGAGCCCGCCTGGAGAACAGAGGTATTACAATTCAAGTTTTAGTTTTCAAATTCTTATTAATATCTGGTAATATGACGCCCAGTCACCAAACTGGGGCAAGATATTTTCTTTCTTTGTGGTTTATTTTGTTGAAGTCAGGAGCCCGCCTGGAGAACAGAGGCATACATTTCAAGTTTCAGCAATCAGGAGCCCGCCTGGAGAACCGAGGCATGCATTTCAAGTTTCAGCAATCAGGAGCCCGCCTGGAGAACAGAGGCATACATTTCAAGTTTCAGCAGTCAGGAGCCCGCCTGGAGAACAGAGGAGCCCGCCTGGAGAACAGAGGCACACATTTCAAGTTTCAGCAGTCAGGAGCCCGCCTGGAGAACAGAGGCATACATTTCAAGTTTCAACAGTCAGGAGCCCGCTTGGAGAACAGAGGACTACATTTCAAGTTTTAGCAGTCAGGCAGCCACCTGGAGAAAGGGCAAAACATCTCAGATCACAATTCAAGGCCGCAACAAAAGGATGTCGCCGGGGAGAATACATTACAACAAGGCGACAAGAACCACAAGATCAAGTTTGAAGACATAGATAGGACTTTTGTAATTCATAGATCATAGCTTAGTCTACCTTCTTTTTATTTTTGACACGGTGTAATAAGGGGGTTCAGTATGCAGTAGCAGCAGCAGCAGCAACAGTGAAACCACAGCTCCATGGTAGTCCCAGCTACCAGACCTTCCCGAACTACACTGACCTGATTCCTTTTTTAGCCAAGGATATGTAGGCAACCTCAGAAGCAGGGTGCGGTCAAACTTTTCAAAAAATGCTTCACACGGAGTATTCGAACGGGCAAAAATCGCTCGTATCCGCTCACTTATCTTTGCACGAGAACTCTGCGTGTTCCCGAGCAAAGAGGGGCAGCTGTGAGCACGTGATTTTTGCCCTAAGTGAATTACTCCCAAAAATTCAAACAAAATGATTTTTTTCATTATTCTGCAATTTTGTGAATTTTTGTGTTATTTTCTGTTAATTGATTGCATTTATTTGTGCATTTTCATTCACATGAAAAATAAAATTTTTAATTACATTTGACATTTGCATTTAGGAATAATTAGTGATTGAGTTGTTTTAGAGCAAATATGAAGAAAATGACAAAAATGGTCCATTTTTGCATTTTTAATTATGAATGGTTGAGTTTACCTTTAATAGGATTTAATCAATCTTGTAGGAATTAATTAGCTTAGTTTTGGCAATGAACTAGGTTTCATTTTTATTCTTTGCATTTTATAAAATCAGAAAGATACAAAATATATATACTAAAATAAAAACAAAAAAATAAATAAAAGAAAAGAGAAAACAATTAAAACAAGGAAAATAATAATAAAAGAAAATAGATAACAAAGGTGGTCTCATCAGGCCACCCATTTTTGGGCTAAAATTGAGCCCAAATCTTCCAAATCCACTTGAATTTTACCCATCCCAGACCCGTGAATTAACCCGGTCCAGCCCCAATGGCCTAAAACGACGCCGTTTTGATGATGATAGATCTGAGCCGTCGAGGATTCATCATCCAACGACTCATAACGGGGGTCGTTTTAATATAAAAATGTCGGAGACTCCCCCTACCCCCTTTCCGTCTCTCAGAACCTCACCGCACCCAACCCTGTTCTCCTTCGCCGGCTCCGCCCAATTCCGCCGCCGGAAATCGTCTCCACCGGCGGCGTTCACCCAATGACCCTGAAAATTACACCATAGATTCCCCATGTCCTCCTCTTTCCAAATCCCAAACCCCCATGGCTCAAATCCTACCCAATCGCCTCAAATCTACCAAACCCTAGGCGCCGCCACCACCATGCACGGCGGCGCCGCCGTCCAAACTAACCCAAACTTACACCACATATCCTCCTCATTTTTTTTACGAATCCGTAGTCTATAACCCTCGAATCTCACCAAGCTCCCTCGAATTTCAGATCGACGGTCAACTCGGGAACCCTAAATTTTTACAGTTCAAAGAGCGTTGATCATTGGACTATAATAGTCCTTAATCTTGTGTTTCCTCATGGAAACACACGGTTGAGGATGTTTTAGTCCAAATAATTCTAAGGATGGCCAGGTTTTCCTTCAGTTTCAAATCTAGGTATTTCTTTAATTTTTCCTTTTCTATTTTTCTTTTGAGTGACTGTTATGCTCAATCAGATTTGTTATTGTTGTTCATAATTAATATGCATTATGTTCTTAGGGTTTATTCTGATTTTAGTCCATAAATCGATCCTGTTCTTAGTTTTTGTTTTAGTTCATATTAGGTTAGTTTTGATTCATGGTTCAATAAGTTTGCTTTCTTAGTTTGATTATGCCTGTGATTATGCTTGATTCCATGAGTTTTCGTTTCTGATTTTTATTAGTTTTGATTTTTGTTCTAAGTTTTGGTTAATCTTGTTTTGTGATGTTAGTTTAATTTTGTCTCGAATCTATTTTGACATATGGTTTTCGTTTCATTGATTTCAATTTTTATTTCAGTAGGTGAGTTAATCAATATGGTTGATGTCAGTTGGTTCATAGCTGATAATTCTAGTCCCTCAAAGAACTTTAACTAAGGTAAAGGGGTTTTGGTTGGGTTAGTAATTTTAGGGTTATTCAAGGGTAGTTTGGGCAGTGAAAATGGCTCAGTCTGTTAAGGCTAGTAATTTCAGAACTCAATTGAGGGCAAAATAGGTATTTTAAAGGAAGGAAAACTAAACCTGAAATGCCTAGAACATTCTAGAAGGGGTTTTAAGATGAGAATTCAGAAAATAAATGCACTTACTTGAGTAACAAGTCAGGAGTAAGAGGGCTAAGTAGGAAAAACTAATTTTTAAAAGAGGGACTAATAAGCAAAAGGAAAAATCTGATAGAGCTTCATTTTGTGCCTATAAAAAGGCATGCACCTAGCCTTCATGAATAAGTTCTGAAATTTGAAATCTCCTTTAGATCCAAAACTTCTCAGAAAATCAAAAAATATAACAAAAAACTCAAAAACACTGTTACATTGAACTCCTTAGATCAGTTTCAGTTTTTTTTAGCAATTGTTTCGAATCCTTAGCCTAGTTTGAAGAAGAGAATAGCTAGAGAGTCCTGGTGTTTGATTATTGATGTGATTGAGTTTGTTTCTGGGTTAATTTCAAGCTTGGATTTGGATTCAATCAAGTTATTTTGGGTTATCTGGTGGTTTTGTTCTTCTGTGACCTATTCCTAGGCTATTCTGAATTTATTCTGGGTTTGAGATCGATTTCACTACTGTTGTTGAGTTCCAAGTTGTTGCAACCTGCTGTACTGACTCCATTTCTGTCGTTTATTCACCTCCAGGTACTCCCTTGGTCTTGTATGGATTGTGAAGGTCAATGTAGGCCAGACGTGAAGAATTAAATGATAAATGCTGCCTGAATTGATTTCTGATTTTTCGTGTTTTGTTTAGTTCAAAAGTATTATGTTTATTCGAATCACTTGTATAATTAAGACTACTTGGACTGTTTTTAATTTCAGTAGGATGAAATATCGTGTTCAGTGATAGTAGATTGCTTCAGTCATCATGCTTAATTAGGTAGTAGGTATAATACGTGCATATGTAATCGTAATTATAGATAAATTTGTTAGTTTAGATGTTGAATTTAAATTTGAGTTTTAGCATGTTGATTCACAAATGAGAAAATCACAGTCCAGTAAAGTAGGATTCTGAATTTGACATTAAGCATTTCAATTTTTGCCTTTAAAAAATTCGAATTGTGTATTTATCCTCTTGGACGGTTTTGAGCGACAAACTAGCAAATATAGGTGTTAACCAAATGATTTGAACTGGCTGTAGCATGGTGATCTGTTGAATTCAATTTTTAGATCCTGTTTCAATTTAAGCTTTGTTTCTGGGCTCAAACGCAAGGCCCAGACAGTTATTGTCCAGCTTCATAGCTGAAATTCGCGTATAATACCTCCTGGGCCTGGTTCTTTCAATAACAGGCCCAAATTGTACAATCAGTAGGATGTTGCAGAATGTATATCCAGGCTCATCAAGGCTCTTTACTGATAATGTTAGTTAATTGATCAGGCCCTTGTAGAGACAAATTTGATAGAAAATAATAGTTTACTTTAGGATTGGCCTTTAAATAATAAATGAGATGAGCCTCGCTAAAT
>NW_017673902.1:76660-83861 GCF_001879085.1 Nicotiana attenuata | reverse complement strand
AAAAATGCAAATTGCGGGGCCCTCAATTAAAAGTTTGTAAATAAAAGCCTTAGAATTCGGGATGGCCGTTTAGAAAACTTCACGGCTTTTCCCCAAGATGACAACACGCTAGCTTCTTTAGGCGCGTATTCTAAATAAATTTACCTTCTTAAGTACGGGTGCACATTTATGTGACCCAAATCCGAATCCCAACGAAGTCGAAATATGTCGAAAACCACGGGTGCATTTATGTGACGAGTGTTGAGACGTTTTTCACGACGTTGCAATTTCCCTTAAAATAAACAATAATAATAAAAGCGGTTCCAAATTAAAAGCATATAGGGTTAAAACATGTATATAAAATCAAATAAATAAGCCAAATATAGCAGTTGAGGACCGTCTAGAACCACGGAACTCTCGGAATGCCTAACACCTTCTCCCGGGTTAAAAGATTCTTACCCGGATTTCTTGGTTCCGGACTGTTAACAGATCATAATTCCTCGGTTCGGGATTCAACCGGTGACTTGGAACCATTAATCTCCCAAGTGGCGACTCTGAATCTTAATAATAAATCCCGTTCCGATTGTTCCTTTAATTGGAAAAAATCCTTTACGCCTTTCGGGTTGTAGTAAGAAAAAAGGAGGTGTGACAACCATCATTAAGGCGAAAGTGGCAAGCCCCAAGAATTTTCACTTTACTTCTCCTCCGGCACACATCTTCTAATCAGTTTCCATGCGTGCAAATCTAGAAAGGTACGCTCATCCCAATAGTAGTCTTAACCATCCCGTTTTTTGAGCTTTCTTCCTTTGGTTTGAAAGTAACCTCAACCGCGAATGATTTCCCACTTCACAAGATAATTTGCAAATCCGCGAACCAATGGCATCTCCTTCATTAGAAATAGCCAAAAATTGCTCATCAAGAAAAGAGTCAATGTTTCAAGGCCCATCATGTGGGCCTCCCCTCCTCCTCCAAATGAGACAAATGGTCCGCCACTGCGTTTTTCACTTCCTCCAATCTTGGATGTCAATGTGAAACCTCTTTGCAATACAAGTACCCATCTTTATCAATTCAGGCTTTTAGAATCTTTCTTGCTCATGAGATAGCGAACTTGTCGCATGATCCGTATGAACAATCCCCTTTTGCACCCATCAATTATGCGTGAAACTTTTTCCATTAGCAAACACAATGGCAAGAAGCTCTTTCTCCGTAGCGGTGAGTTGTGCGGCACTAGTTCATGGTCTTGCTTGTTATAATAGACCGCGATGAAAAGATCTTTTTAAATTCGTTGCCCAAAACGACACCACTGCACCATCACTTGAATCACACATAAGCTCAAAAGGAACACTCCAATTTTTGGAGCGGTAGATGATAGGAGTGTTAGTCAACTTAGCTTTAGCAACTCAAGGCTATTCATGCAATCATCAGTTGAAATGAAACTTGGCGTCTTTATCAAAAGCTTGCATAACGGGTTTACCACTTAAAGAGAAGTCCTTTGATGGAACCGCCGGTAAAATCGCCGCATGGCCCCTAAGAAACTATGTACGCTTTGACCGAAGAAAAACTTGGAGGTAAGTTTAGAAATCACCTCCATCTTTTGCCTTGTCGACTTTCAATTTCCATATCTTTTGAGATGTTATGGGCCGGGAGGACAATTGGCCCTCGTCAACCGTGAAAGACACTTCTCCCAATTGAGCACCAAATTTTGTTTCTTCACATCTTTGCCAACACTTTGTCCAGGATTGCTAGACAAAAGGAATTCCCGATCACAAAAAGTCATTCCATGAAGACTTCAAGAAAGTCCTTCCACCATTCCGTAAAGATTAGCCATCATTACACCTTTGAAAACTCGTCGGTGCATTGACAACCCAAAAATGGCATCCGCGAGAATGCGGAAGTACCATAAGGACAATGAAAGTAGCTTCCTTGATCTTCGCGAGCAATAAGAATTTGATTTTGTAGCTAGAATAACCATCAAGAAAACAATAGAAAGTTACAACCGGCCAAAAGCTATCAAGCATTGATCAAGGAAGGAGTTGGGGAAAATTGATCCTTCCTTGTGAATTTTGTTGAGCTTTGCGATAGTCCATACACACTCTCTACCTTGCGTCACCGTTCTTGTAGGAATCAACTCATTCTTGTTCATTTGGTACCACCGTCATGCCCCCTTTCTTTGGCGACAAATGCACCGGAGAAGTCCACGAACTATCGAAGATGGGGCTACACAACCCCGACATCCAACCACTTGTATAACCTCCTTCTTGACGACCTCTTAAATGGCCTATATTGAGTCTCCTTTGATGTTTCAAATGATGGTTTGGCACCTTCCTCCATATATAAATCTTGTATGCATGGAAAATGCGGTCTTAATCCCCGAATATCCGGCCAAAGTCCATATAGCATTTCTTCCTCTTTTGTAGCACCACCAATGTGCGAATCAAACCTGCATGTTACAAACAAGAGGAAAAGGATAACCGGTAAAGTAGAAGAAAGAGACAAGGAATTCATACCGTAAGATGTGAGTAATGGCTTCAAACTCCAAGAACGGTAGGCTCCTCAATTTGAAGGCTTTTTAGGAGGAGTTGTTTCCATTCTCAAGATTCTAAAGGACAATTTGCGGGCTCATAAGGTGTACGAACCTATTCCTTGCAAAGCATTCACACATTCTACACCGCCCTCCATTTCTGATCATCACAATTGAAGCAATACGGACTCCAAAGTAGCATCAACATTATCACGGCACATGTTTCATCAATAATCACAACCCAGGTCACCAAATGCCACCAAACGAAACAAAACTTCATTGCTATTCGTTTGCCTCATAGATTTTGGCACACATGGAATACCACCTTTTTCATCAACCCACCCGAAAAGTGAGCTCACCGGCTTCACATCAACAAGAGCCTTCCCCGTTAGCAAGGGAAAGGTCTACTCAAAATAATCGGCACCTCATAGTCCACTTCACAATCAAAGATATCACAAAGTCCGAACCAAGAGCGATGAAATTTACAACACGAACCAACACATCATCAATAATACCCAACGGTCTCTTCATTGACGATCCGCCCATTTGCAACACTCATATATGTCGGGTCTTGGGTTGCCAAAAATCCCCAAAGTTTTGAAAATCGAGTAGGGCATCCAAGTTGATACTTGCGCCAAAATCACATTAAAGATTTTGGCAAAATCGGCACTCCCAATTGCCGTACAAAGAGATAGTGAAAAGCACCGATATCTTTCCAACATTTAGGAAGCTATTGAGTGCACACTGCACTCATTGATGAGTCATCTTTATAGTTTCATAATTCCATCGAACCTCTTCTTGTCACCAAGTCCTTCATGAACTTTGCATAAAAAATCTCTCTCTTTTTTTATGTTTCTTTAACCTATATTTATGTATTCGTTGTGATTTTGACTAGATTCGACGCGCGAGGAGGTCGTTACGAAAGGAAAAGGAATTGCGGACCATTCTACGGCCGGTTAGAGGTGAGTAGTTGGTGTATATGATGGCCTGAGGGTTTGAAACCCCGGCTTATCACATTGTGACGCTATTGTAGGACGTGACTCGCACCCCATGGCAGGGCGGGATTGGTTATGACTGGGATTGAGACTTAGTCCATCCCGAACAAGAATACTTCTATATTGGCGACTGATACGCACCCTGTATTGAATATATCTGGGCTTATTGCCGTGTTTAGGGCCTTGTGCAGATCTGTAGCATCCTTAGAGGATGATTGTCATTGTGATAGCATGCTTTATATAATCATTGATCTCAGTCCTGTGTTTAATCACTGTTATGAAACGCTAAGTCACTTTTCCTAAAGTTAAATATCTAAAGTATATTCTTCTTAATAAATTGGAAATTGGGAAATTAATTGAATCCTTTACGTGACTCATAGGCATATTGTGGACTGAGTATGGATCGGGCTGCACGCCGCAGCGAATCGTATGATTATATTGCGCTTGGGCTGAAGGAGCCCCTCCGGAGTCTGTACACACCCCCAGTGAGCGCCGTCGACGTTAAATGGATCGGGCTACGCGCCGTAGCGGTCATGTGCATTGCATTGCATTTTTACATTATACTTGACTTATATATTTGAAGTTGTTTTGCTGTTAGTTCGTAGTTAGGTGTTGGACTGTTAGTTTTAGCTTTGCTTTGTGGCATTTCGTGGATTTCTTATCTTCAGACATTTTATATGCTTATTACTCACTGAGTCGGTAGTACTCACCCCTACTCCCTGCACCTTGTGTGCAGATTCAGGTACACCGGAGGCTTAGCTGAGCAGTCTTTGTTTCCCAGAGCTTATCAGAGTTGTTGAGGTAGCTGCTTGACGTTCGCAGGACCTGACTACTCTTCCTATTTCAGTTTTATTTATATATACATCTCCAGACTTGAGTATTTTCGTTCAGATATTGTTATTCAAATTGTTTTAGAGGCTCTAGACTCGTGACCCCAGGTCTTTGGGAGCGTTTTATCAGACTTCGTATTTTTCTCAGTATTATTCTATTATAAATATTGGATTATTATTCTAAAACTATTATAATCTCTTTAGATTGTCCGTTTTGAGGTTTACGGTTAATTTGGGAACGATTGTGGTCTGGCTTGCCTAGCAATATTGTTGGGCGCCATCACGACCGGGTTTGGGGTCGTTACACCACCTGGAGAACAAGGGAAGTACAATGCAAATTCTATCTTTTAATTTTTAATATTTGATAGCATGATGTGCCCAGCCACCACACTGGGGCAGAAATCTTCTTTGTTTGTCGGTTTTGTCGAAGTCAGGAGCCCGCCTGGAGAACAAGGAGATACTTTTCAAGCGTTGCAGTTAGGAGCCCGCCTGGAGAATAAGGGAATACTTTTCAAGCTTCATCAATCAGGAGCCCACCTGGAGAACAAGGGAATACTTTTCAAACGTCAGCAGTCAGGAGCCCGCCTGGAGAATGGAGGCATAGATTTCAAATCTTAGCGGTCAAGCATCATCGGACGAGTGGCAAAACATCTCCAATCACAATGCAGGGCAACAACGCAAGAATTCCAATGGAAGAATACAAGTTCAAGGCAACACAAAGAGCAAGTTAGAGGACATAGATAGGACCCTTTTGTAACTCATAGATCATAGCTTAGGCTAGCTTCTTTTTATGTTAACGGTGTAATAAGGAGGTCAGCGAGCAGTAGCAGCAACAACATCAGTGAAATCACAGCTCCTGGTAGTCCCAGCTACCAAACCTTCCCGAACTACACTGACCTGATTCCTTTTTAGCCAAGGATATGTAGGCAACCTCAGAAGCAGGGTGCGGTCAAACTTTTCAAAAATACTTCACACGGAATATTCGAACGGGCAAAAATCGCTCGTTTCTACTCACTTATCTTTACACGAAAACCCTTCATGTTTCCGAGCAAAGAGGGGCAGCTGTGAGCACGTGATTTTTGCCCTATATGAATTACTCCCAGAAATTCAAAACAAAATAACTTTTTCAATGTTTGCGATTTTGTGGATTTTTGTGTTTGTTTGTATTTTGTGTGCATAATTCATAAAAAATACAAAAATAGCATATTTGCATTTAGGACCCATTTTTATATTTTTTTTAGTTCTATTAACATTACAAAAATGGAAGAAAATAACAAAAATAGCCCTTTTTGCATTTTTACTTTTAGTTTTCGCTTTTTTCTTCCTTAGTTTTTTTTAATTAGGAGTCAGTTAATCTTTGAAAATTAGTTAATTTAGTTTTTAGAGTTAAATCAGGTCTTTTTATCTTTTTTTAATTTTGTAGTTAACAAAATCTAAAAATGAGAAAAGAAAAGAAAATTCAGAAAATAAAGGTCTTAATAAAAGACCCGGCTTTGGGCCAACCCAGTCGCAAACTCGTCTCAAACCAGCCCAATTTGGGCCAAACCCAGTCTCAACCCAAAACCAGCCCAAATGCCCGGTCCAGCCTCAACTTAAACGACGTCGTTTGGGCAACTTTCAATCAGGACCGTCGAGGTTTCTTGATCGGACGGTCCTGAAGACCACATTATTTGATATAAATCTGTCCAAACAGCACCACCCCCCTCAGAACCCCCCTACCCTCACCATCTCTCCGACCTTTCACCAGAACATGTAACGCTGCCGTCCTCCGCCGGCCGGAAATCGCCTCCGCCGGCGGCGAGTCTCCGGTGGCCACCAAATTTACACCCTATGTTCTCCTTCACCTCCCCATTCCAAATCCAAGCTCCATTTTTCTCAAATCCCCCCCAAACCCGTCGAATATTGAAACATTAGCCGCCGGCTCCGCCGTGTCCGGCGGCGCCGCCTCCAAACCCAACCAAAATCACACCCTGTGGTCTCCTCACCCCCCTCTTTCCGAATCCACAACCAATAGTCCTCTAATCATCCCCGCATGGCTCGAATTTTAGATCGAAGATTAGCCTGGAACCCTAATTTTCTCAAGGCTGGGGGTTTGACCATTATAGGGTTTAGCCGTGTGTTTTCTCATGAGAACACACGATTAAACACTAATTTGGTCAAACAATTTCAAAATAATTTGCCCAGGATTTAGCTCAGTTCTGGTAATCCGTTTCTCTCATTTTTTTTATTTATTTATGTCTTTTCTTGGTATTTGATCGTTAGTTTTCTTAGATTTCTTTTCGTTTAGTTTTAGTTTCTTTGATTCAGTTTCAGTTCATATTTTGATTTTTAAATTTCGATTCATGACTCAGTGTTGGTTCTTTTGCATAGATAACATGATTCAGTGTGTGATTAATGTTAGTTTGTTCTCTTAAATCCATGTTTGATTGATAATTGCCAATAGTTTGTTTAATTTGGACTGTAAGTAATTAATTCAGGATTAAAAATAGGATTGGTTTAATTGAATATTGTTTGATTACTGCTGAACATGCCAGGGTCCTTGTTAATTAACCTTGGTCACTTTAACCAGGTTAAGAGGGGCTGGGGTTAGTTTACCCAAGGTTAGTAATTTAGGGGTGAAGTTCAAGGGTAGTGTAGGCATTGTACATAAAAGAATCTTGCAGTAACTGAATTGGAACCCCCTAGAACCTTCTAGATGGGGTTTAATTTGAAATTCAGGAACTTGGTAGTATAACTTGACCAGCAAGTCATAAACTAAAGGACTAAGTAGCTAAAAACTGAAAATTAATAAGGGGGCAAGGGTGCAAAAGGAAAATCTGAATGCTGCCCTAATTTTGTCTATAAAAGGGTAGTGCCTTGCCTTACAATACAAGTTT